>NC_064620.1:181559545-181862575 GCF_023898315.1 Schistocerca nitens | reverse complement strand
ATCTTTGTACAACATTTATCTTCTGTGTCGGTCTTATTACTCGCCGACACAGACGTTCTCAAAAATAAAAAATAAAGAAAATAATACATAATTTTACATAATGACACAATATGGCACCTCTAATATTTTAATTATTACATAATATATTGTCTTTGTTTATTACAAGACGTTACACTGCCCCCTGGCAGCATTTGACTAACGATGAAAATGTTCGGCAATATGCTGCCACTAACGTCTGTCTTGTTTATGGTTTATTACTTTGGTTGGAACATTCACTTTACACTACTCAGTTCTTTTACACTGTAGGTTTAATTACACTCCGTATACTGTTCTTACACTTTGCGAGGTGACCGTCAACCTAGTCCCAGGGTCATTACATTTATTTGGCTCCCCCATTCGGGCTACGTGCGATCAGAAAACCTGGGAAAACTGCGCCGGAGCCATGGTCATCTCACGAAAAGTTTAGACTCTATTCAATGTCCACATATAACAAAGGCTATTTGTGATAGCATGCTACACTTTTAGTCTCTTTGTTATCAATATACTACTTGTATTCTGGATTGTTATGAAAGTCACTTATTACACATTTTTACAATAGTATAATGAACCGTCTTTGCACTTACTCGCGACAGTTGGTTTAAAATGTCTAGCATTCGTGCGAGTACCTTTCATTAACATGACGCAAACATATTAGATCGATACATCACTAAATCCATGAATATTGTGAGTTCGTGTTGGATAACAACAAAAAAAATGTTTATCACGTCATTGCGTGTCCATTAAACACCATTCATGTTAGCACATTATACATATAGTTAATAGTTCATTTGAATGACAACAATGTGGTATGGAGCTGGCGGCGCGAAGCAATTGTTGAGTAGCGTCGTCTGGAACGCCGCGTACCGACGGCCGCTGGGTTCGACGACCGGCTCTCAATAACAGTGAGGTCGTGCTAGCGTGGCGCCTAAGCAGTCGCGAACCGCGCTGAACCATTCGCTGTTGTCGGCGAGTGGCAGTGGTTTACCGCAACCGGCTGGATGGCGGCACGGCACTCGTCTCTGCTTCTCCGCATGGCTCCCCGTCGTGGCGCATGAAACAAACATTCCACAACGGTGTACTGTCTTTAATGACACAGATTACTAGCTGTGGAAGAAGAGGCAATTTGTTAAAAGCGTTTATTGTTCAGTAAGCCGTCGCTTCACTGGTATGCACAGGATGTTTTGGCGTGATAACAGGTTTTTTGTGGCATCGTGACACTGGTATTCAGAGTTCGTCACACGCACATTGTACTACACGTTTTCACTCTCTTCCACGGTTGATGCACTGCCAGAGCGTCTTTCAACACGCGAAAATGGTTCGTTACACTCATACTACATGTCTCCGTTGAGCGATGTTTGTGTAAATCGTCTCCGAACGGATCAATAACTACTGTTTTTATACACTGTCTATTGTTCGTTGAGCGCTGCACTAGGACAGTCTATCACTCAACACTAGATTTATCGACGTATATATTGGTGCAGATACAACAGTCATTTTCTGTCCCTACTACACACAATATTCCGTCCTGTCCTTAAGTGTTTATGCACACAGTTTATTTTTTAACACCTTTTAACTGTTCTTTGCTTAGTCACTCTGATTTACATAGCATTTATTTGTTTTCACTTTATCACAACATACTCTTCATATTGTTGCTAGGCGTATTTGGCCCTTTTGTAAATTTTTTTTTTTAACGGTGTGTGAATTTTTTTTTTTTTTTTTATACATATTTTTTTTTTTTTTCTTAGTGTAGCTTGCCTGATTATCACCCATCTATCAAACAGATTTTACCATGTGCATGACAGCTTGACTCGGGCATATTGTTCAATAAATACTTCGTTCAGCAATAACATTATTTTTAATGATTTTTCCTATATGACTACAGTGTAGGTTCTGCATTGTCTGACTTAACTCGCGTATCGCGTAATGAATATTCAAGGTCGTGTACCAAGTACACAGGCTTCAATTGAAGCATTGCTACATACAGAACGGAGTTTCCACGGAACGGGCTCGTTTTTAATTAGGTTCTGCTCCAGTGTCGTTCTCAAATCACTACTGGCAGCCAACATCACATTACATCATTGTTGCATATTGCAAAGTCAATGTCTGGCTAGTAAAGACTCTCTCTCTCAGGGTTTCTTATCCTAATACAATTACAGCAATTCCCTTACTCTATAAGATTGCATCATTGATTGCACTTACACACTACACATAGAAAATGGTTCAAGAAATTAATCCTTTATACAACAAGAAAATTGTTCATTTTTTAATAAGCACATAATATCTTAATGACTAATTGTCTGTAAACAAAATCTGTCCTGTGTAAGCTATTGCTCACTTTCTGGTTCCACTTCCTCCCAACTTCATTACACACAAATTTCTTTCTAAATACTAACACACTTATATTCTAAAACACAATTAAAATCTTTTTACACCTATTACTCTTTATATATTATGTGTCACTGAATAAATAACTTCACGTCTTTACGTGGATATAATCCTTTGATCTTCCCCGTATGGGGATGTGCTAACAAATAGCTACTAATTCCCTCCTCGACCAAGGGATGGAGTAGGTTGCGCGACAGTATGTATTATGGGGTATCACCTCTATGTGATAGTGGTACCCTTTGACTATTCCTGGACGGTCGGTAAATACCATAGTATATTCCGATAGCAGCTGCGTCAACTGTTGCTTTTGCGTATCATTTAAACCTTCCGATTCGTGCACTTTAGTCTGAAATGCCTCAACATTTGTTTCGAAATTTTGATCCTCTAAGTTCGGGTAATAGAGGTCTGTTGCATGTGAAAAATCATCGATGTGTAGTACCCAAGGGTTCCTACCTTTGATATCGATTCGATTACAGCACGGCACAAGTACCTCCTTCGATTTCATCATAGATAATTCAATCCTTCTACCCCTATTAATTATGCTTAGTTTCCCCACGGAGAGGTCGATCAATGCGTCCCTCTCACGGAGAAAATCTACTCCCAGAATGCAGGCCACCTTCAATCCTTTAACCACGAGGAACGAGCTCACTATGGCTTCGCCCTCCTTATAAATCTCCACCTGCACCTGGTACTTAACTGATTGGCTCTGTGCACTAATGGCTCCAGACACCTTACAATTATTAACCGGGAAGGTCGGAATACTATGTCCCTTTCCCAGTGCTTTAAATAGCTCCATACTCATCACACTTACTGAGGCACCTGTGTCGATAATTATGTTTACTGCAACATCATTGATTCTAGCTTCAATAATAGCTTGCACATTTTCGTTATTATCCTTCTTACATTCGTGCGATTCGTTCAGCAGATCTTTATCCATACTGACACCTTCGTTGTATCGCAGCATGCGTATCCCAGGTCTATTACTGTTATTACTCGAGTTGCTCTCACTCCATCCCTCGGCCGTCGATGGAGAGCATATCGAGGCCGATTCTAGTTTGTTGGATTAGTTACTTGGGAGGTACTTGGACGGCTATTGTCCGCGACCTCCACTATATGTACGTTCTGATTTGTAGGCCGCCACGGCTGCGCAATAGGCGCGTTTTGCGGTGGTGGTCTATTGTTGTCATACCGGTCACTAGCCTGACGCTCTGGGCTTCTACACTGATTCTGTTGCCAATTTCGATTACTATCATTATAATTACTCTGCCACTGACCTCGCGCATTTTTCCAGCGGTTGGTCCCTGACATTCCGGATTCGTATCTGTCGTCAAATCGACGCTTTTTGTTATAATTTGGTTGCCCATACCCGTTTTGGCCTCTACCGTTACTACCATTTTGCGATTGTTCTTGTCGCTTGCTACCACCCCCACCATTTCTATGGTTGTGGTTCTGTGCACTACTGTTTCTGTCGTGATTACATCCCGACCCATTATTCCGCAAATGGTCGCACGCCGATTTTACATCTTCCTGTATCAAATCTATGGAATCTAGGACCGACAGGAAGTTTTCCATGTCGCTTTCTGGTACATGTATTAACTTCTCCTTGATCTGAATTGGTAAATGGGATTTGAGTAGTCTTATTATGTCTCTCGGTGATATAGGCTCGTCCCAGTAGCGTGTTTTGTTTATATATTTTTCAAAGTACCGCCTCAAATTCCCAAGACGGGGTGAGTACGGTTCGGGATTATATACCTCTTTTCTTAGTCGCTCTTGTATACACGGCGACCAATATTTCGATAAAAATGCCCTTTCAAACTGTTCGTATGTCTTGCAGCTGTCTGCTACTTCTGTAGTCCACAGTGCTGCGTCACCTTGAATGTACGACATTACGTATTGTATTTTCTGTGTTTCGTTCCATACACTGGGTAAGATATTTTTAAAGCTTTTTATAAATACCACTGGGTGTACTGATTTCCTTTCAGTAGTAAATGTTTGAAATTGTCTATTTTTAATTAAACTTTCTTCCACTAATATTTTTGAACTACATGGGTTTGCTGCTGGGACATATGCTGTGTGCTCCGAACCGGAGCTACAGCTCTTCGCATTATCGACTACAGATTCCCCATTGTTGTATCGCATATAAGTTTGTGCGTTGCCAAAACCATGGGCTGTTGGCGACAGAGGTTCCTGTTCCACTTGTTTCCTGCTTTGTGCTAAACCCTTCTCCAGATCGGATATCCGTTTGTTAACATTCACTTGCCACTGCGGAATATCCTCACTGAGTATTTGTTTAATGGTTTGCACATCGTTCTGTACCTGACTATTTACGGCGGTACTGAACGATTCTGAATCTCTATTTGCTATTGCTGCTTCTACTTTAGAATTAATATTCGTGTCAATCTCAGTCTCCTTCACTTCTAGCCATGAGTTAAATTCTGTTTCAATTTTATTTGCCTGTTCATTCCACTTCTGCTCTACAAGCTGTGTGGAATCTATTTCTAGCTTTTCTACTCTGTTGGCTAAGACACCTATTTCATCTACCATGTTAGTGTTTGCTACTTGCAGGTGGGTGACCTGTTCAGTCAGCTCCTGCACGGCCTTAGGTATCGACTCGTAATTCTTTTTCATATCTGCTATCTCTTTTTTCATATTTTCTAACGATTGCACAAGTTGCTGGTCCCGCTCGGCTTGCTGGCGATCTCGCTCGGCTTGCTGGGCAAGTAAATTTTCTGCTAGCTTACGATCTCGCTCAGCTTGCCGGCGATCTCGCTCAACTTGCTGTTGCGCAAATTTTGCCTGGTAATCTAGCACACGCTCTAATATAGTCTGAATTGAATACCCACCAGGCAGATTACCACTCTCTGGTTCCTGCTTTTCTGGTGGTGGTACAATTTCTTTATCTACATCAACTTGATGACTAGTGGGCGGTGGCACTACTTCCTGTGGCCCTGCCCCCACATTTTCGCCAGTTATATCTTCAAAGAGAATACTAGTACTACTTGAGGCACCCTGTTCCACATTTCCTTCACTAGCTAATTGCTGTTCTTCAGTATCCATATTGCTTGGACGTCGACTACGCAACTTAACCATATTCCTAAATTGCTTACTAAAACACAAAATCTAACAGTTTTTCCCCTTGCACACAAAATACATCACTTTATATACACTACACTGCACACTAAAAATTACTATCTACATCAACTTTGTCCTGTCACAAATACTAACATCAAACTACGTACAGTATGCACACCACTAGCGATATGAGATTACTTCACTGGAGCTCAACTTCTACAAACAGGACAACTACACTGTAGTCTTACCTTTAGTTTCTATTATCTCGGGGTCCGGCTGCCCCCGGATTACGTAGTCGTTAGAGCTTCTCAGTACAATCAGGATCGTCTTCTCAAACTCGCTTGCAGTAGTACGTTTTGTCATGTAAGAGTGTTTGAACATTCATTAATACATAGCATAGATCATGATATACATACATTTAACACTAAATACATATACATATACACCTACATAACAATAGACACTGAAAGAAAATACATAAAATTTTATAATTGTGGCCACTGCAAATTCGGGCCCCGCGTTTTTGGGCGCCAGTTTCACGTCTCTCTGAAAAAAAAACTATAGCTGTTGCCGACTGCCCTTTCGTTAATTGTTGCTTTTATAAAAATTGTTTTTGCTCCTTCTGGTTTATTTAATTATTTTTAATTATTATTGGCGTAACAACGCATATATGGAAAGAGTGACGTGAAATTCTTTTAACAATGCTGTGCTTTTAATTGCTTTATCATCGTTACCTTTTTTAGCAAAATAAAATGATGGAAGTATTATTGTTCTGAATCCGGCCTACAATTTAAAGAACGATTTTTTAGTAACTGCAACTCATGCTAAGTATCAATATATCTTTCCTACTTCGTAATTATTCAAAGTTGAAATTAATGTCCTATGATCACTGATGTTACAGTTCGTACGATCGTTCACAAATACAAGTTGGCAGTGGATTTTATTTCTTACTAAAATGCTATTTCATACCACGGCTAGCCCAAGAACATGAGACTCTCATTAAAGAGAATTACGTATTCACTATAAAATTTAGCCGTGGTCAGAACGGAGCACAGCAAGTTTCCTATCAGATTCTTTAGGTACATAAAATTATTTGCACTGAAAATTATATCCTATCAGCAGCCCGCGTCAACCTGCAACACATCATAAAATCTGCTGATCTTCACTGCCAGCCTGGGAGCTAAAAGAAATAATATTATTTTTTACTATTATTTTACCGCTTCCTTGCGGTATACTCGACTGTATTGTAAGTCGTTTAAATATGCCGCGGCAGCGGCTCTTCTTTCTCCACACAGCTCAGCTCCACAGATAATATTTTTATATGGCTGAAAAATATCTTAACAGAATGGGATAATAGGCAGGCACACTTTAACATTTAAGTAATACAAGTTTTCATTTAAACAACTCTATTTAAACATTTAAATATCTTAATAATTACAGACCTGTGTACATTCACGCGCAATGGCGTCCAATTCACAATCTCGACAAAAGAATGCTACCTTCGCGCTCTCTACGACAATAACAGGAGATCTTTCTCTCACAGCTTTCAGATTAAGAAGACAAAGACATTGCTTTACATCATGCCTTATATACAAATTCATTTGGTGATCTTTGTACAACATTTATCTTCTGTGTCGGTCTTATTACTCGCCGACACAGACGTTCTCAAAAATAAAAAATAAAGAAAATAATACATAATTTTACATAATGACACAATATGACACCTCTAATATTTTAATTATTACATAATATATTGTCTTTGTTTATTACAAGACGTTACAACACCGTTACCTTTATTAGTTCTTGTTGCTTGGTGTTGTCTTTATCTCAGTCGAGACAATGGTACGCATCTAGTCAGCTTCATGTCCATACATCTTCACTGGTTGGATCTCGTACAAGTTTTGTATTTTCTGGTACATGGAAATAGATTACATATACAACATTAAATTCACCTACATATAATTACATACACAAAAAATTTTCTTTTAAATATAGTCAATTTCTGTGTACTAAATATTGGTACATAAAATTTCGGGCCCTCACGTTGTTGGATCAGGTGATTTTTCTTTTGTTAAAGCACGATTCTTTCTCTAAGGGATTTTATCTTTTCTTATCACTTTTGCTTACGTGCGTAAGTAAATATGAAACGGGTTCTTGAAGGGCCGCTGTTATTCATGTACCAACTTTAGATTTTGAACGTGATGACTAAAATACAGTTGCCGTTAACTGAACTGAATGTAATTTTGTTTATTTCTATTTAATTGATTCCAAAGCAAGGCTCGAGAGAATTTCGATTGTTCCCGTGGAGCGGCCAAGATAAAACTTACTGAACTCATGGAATCTGTATAATTTAAATAATTAACTTTAACGTAAATTATCTGTTGCAATTTATAAAGCTTCTTACAACGAAATCTCTCGCATTTACAGTTACTGTTTACACTTTGAAAAATAAATTAATACTTCGGCGCGTAATGGCCGACCAGCGGCTGCATCAGAAGACGAGCTTTCCGCAGCGCAATTTACTTAGAGAATGCTTATTAAAAATAACTATCCGCTGCGACCATTTGAGGTGACAACTATTACAAAGAAATTCATTTTGTGGTAACAATAATTAGTTGATTTTAGCAGAATACCGAATAACTTACATAAAATATGTGTAGCCGCGCAATGGCTGCCTTCCATATCGCGAAACAAAACAGTGTGAGTACCATAAAGTGCGTCCTTACACCTCGGCCGTACAATCGCGTCTCTTTTTCTATCCCTTTTTTATTTTCATAGACATGTTTTAAATAAAGATGCTACTTGTAAATTATCGCTGCATATCAGTTGTTGGAAGAACATTAAATGTATCTTTTGTACTAATTATGTTCATAAAATACAAATACATAAAATATAAATAATTTTTGGTGCACCCTTAACAATATTGTTCACTGTTTACTACCGATAAAAATGTCAATATTTATGTGACGTACCGTCACAGACTGCATCCATGTCTTAATCCATTTCAATCCGAACACTCCGCTCTTGGTCTTTCACTCCTGTTGTTCTCTCTTGATGCTTGCACATACCCTTGATTACCTATCTTTCCCTATGGCTCACTACAATCTTTCTAAGAACTCCGCACGTCTTGCACAATTTTACATTGCCGAAAGCATTTAAAGGTCAAAGAATCCTATGACCTTGACTTGATTTTCGTTCCGTCTTGTTTCCATTATCATGCCGAGCATGAGAATTGCCTCTCTGACACCTTTACCTTTAATAAAGCCTAAGTGGTCATCATCTAACAGGTCCTCAATTTTATTTTCCATTCTTCTGTATGTTATTCTTGTAAGCAGCTTCGATGTATGAGCTGTTAAGCTGATTGTGTGGCAGTTTTCGCGCTTACCTGTTCATCGCGTAAGTAAATGAGAAGGCACGCCAAGTCTCAACGTGAAATTCTGATACATATACGATACTGCAGCATCATTATGTCACAAAATACTGTTCGTATTGAGCTATGAGGTTAATTATTAAACAAGGACACCTCACGTAATTTCCAGATGGAAAAACACAAATCTTTTTCTTGACATATTTAAATGAAATTTAAGAGAAATTTATGGCCGACAGCGCGGATTATTACACGTTCCTCAAAGACAAGGCCTAAATGGGCTATGGGAATGGTGTAAGTAGGGCGTGAGAGGTCACAATTGGTAGGAGTATAGATCGATTCCCTACTCATCTTTCCTTCAGTACTACATTCCTCTTAGTGTGGTATGGAACAGATGTTTATCAGTTCTTGTAGCACTGGGACTTAGAAATGTACTGTCTGATATTTGAGCACTGTTAACGTCCCTATAGGATAAACCTATAGGATTTGTTGATGACTAATTCCTTACTCCACTAAGGAATTTTTAAGTAAAAACAATTTATGTATTGCTGCTCAGTAACGTAGAATGTCATGAGTCTTAAGCTGTATCTGACTTTTGATCTTATTGAGTGTACGAACACAGTCTGTGCAAAGTAAGAGATGAAAACAGGTTTCTCACTTTCGAAGCGTGGCCGCAATAGTGTTCTAACTATCTTATGGAATTAGATGAGTATACACCGCAAATATGCTACATCTTGTAAAAACACTATCTGTATAAAGTTTCAGATAAAAAGAAAACACAGGATGTCAAATTAAGCACCTGTCAACTGTCTACTTTCCGGCCTAGTATTATTTGGCAACCAGTTTCTGCGTTTTAATACGCCATCTTCAGGCCCTCGCCGACGTGCAGCAAGATTCTACCTCGGTTATGATCAAAACAGGGACCGGCAATACCGGTATTAGCAGATTTTTGCTACAGCGATTACTTCACCCCGCATCTGCCGGCTGTTAGATAAGCATTCAATGATATTTATCTAACAGTCATCAGATGAGGGCTGAAGTGATCGCTGTAGCAAAAATCTGCTAATACCGGTATTGCTGGTTCCTGTTTTGATCACAACAAAGGTAGAACCTTCCTGCACGACGGTCAGGGGTGTAAAGACGGCGTATTAAAACGTAGGAACTGGTTGCCAAATAAAATAAAGTCGAAAACTAGACGTTTCAAAGGTGTTTAATTTGATATCCTAGATCGAGCAGCCGAGTTCCGCAACCATCTTTAAAGAGATAGACATATAGAAAAAGAAAATAGTATCTTTATGTGACAAATATTTCACCGTTTCTTCGATAGGGTCTTGGATGTTTCTGACGCCACTGATGTTCTGAGACAGTGCTTTTACACATCAGTTTGGATCACTGTATTGTCGAGACTTCCATGTGGCTGGTATCTGAGGCAAAGAAGGAAGCGGACTGTAAAGTTAATGAATCATTTCTGAAGTTCAGCTTACAGTTTCAAGTCTACTATCTTTCGAAGTCCTTGAGTACGGCTGTAGAGATCACTTAAGTCCAATGCAGGGTATATTCTGAATAGAATTAATGAAGTGTAGTTACTTTCGTTTATCTACTTCAAGTGGGGATTGTACACATTGGTATGGATCCCGTATCTGAATTATCACTGTTCGTAATGAATATTTCCTTTCTGGCAGAGAAATGTGAGAACAATAATTAAATCATGCGGAAACTACGCAACGCGTGAATAAAGGTTTGCCTCCGGAAATACACACCACAATCGCGATGACACGATATGGTTGTTAATATGACACACAAGGTAGAACCACATTTTCTACTATTCTGATTACTGACATCAAATACCTATATTATCACGCATCGTGATCTCTTGATGTACTAGGCTCTGGTGGCTAATGAACATCTTTTGTGAAGGTTCGTTTCTATAAAATTACTATACGCACCTCCACAGTGCGAATTCACTTTAAAGGGCGTAGACTCGTACTGTTTATTATGTTTTCAGCATTTATAGACAGATGCGCTGTTGTGTACCGTATTTGTATCATGTAACAAGCATCTGTGAGCAGTATGTATGTGGACATGGCCTTTTGGACAAGGTGCTATGTGTTTGGAAATATTTCAGCGGTGAGAAACGCTTATAATGTGCTGAGTTTTATGCACTTGACGTCTTGTGCAGGTTCAGCGAAAAATGAGCATATTTTACCACAAAAATGTCTGTGATCTGAAGATGACAGCTAAGACTGTTGAAACCGGTTGTCTTGAATTTAAAAAAAAAAAACCGTGATCTTGGCCTCTGAATGGGTTTTAAGACCTAAAACAGATCGTCCATCAATACCCCCATGACGAGAAAATTCATTAAAAATGGTACATATTTTTCAGAATACTGTAACACCAGTGAAAGGATGTTAATTTAACATTCATTCTGCGTAACGGAAAGATATCGGAATCTTTTCGTTTCTCGAACGATTGCTTTTGAGAATATAGACTAGCATAACAAACGGGATATGAACCAAACTTCTATTAGTTATATTAAACACTCGCCAGCCTAATTAGGCAAAGTAGTACCAAGTACTAGCACTGTTCAGAAAGGCTTCATTCATGCGTTGCATAGATTCAATACGAATTCGTACAGAAATTCGGTTTTGCAAATAGAACAGACAGTAGTACACTTTAGCAAGCAGTCTAACAGTAGTACAGAACAGAACAACACAGCAGGAATAATAATCGTTTTCGCAACGAATTATTCTCAGTAACACTTACTATCTGCATAATCTAACTACGAAGTAATTTACATTACAAGTAAAAAATTTGTTTACAAGTTGGAGCACTGCTAACTCGGACATGAGGTTCTTTTATCAGTTGAATTATTGAAAAATACCGAAATGGTTTCCAGATAATTATATTATTTTTATTGATAATTATTTGTATTCTCAGGGTGAATTCACTTCCGTATACTAGTTATTTCTACAGGGTCATGTTATAGTCAGTTGCCTGTTACAGCACACAGGTGTTAGAGACTCACAGGTGCACTTTATTAATGTTGTGGTCATCATCATCATCATCATTTAAGACTGATTACGCCTTTCAGCGTTCAGTCTGTAGTATAGTCCCCTTATAAAATTCCTCCATGATCCCCTATTCAGTGCTAACATTGGTGTCTCTTCTGATGTTAAACCTATTACTTCAAAATCATTCTTAACCGAAGCCAGGTACCTTCTCCTTGGTCTGCCCCGACTCCTCCTACCCTCTACTGCTGAACCCATGAGTCTCTTGGGTAACCTTGCTTCTCCCATGCGTGTAACATGACCCCACCATCTAAGCCTGTTCGCCCTGACTGCTACATCTATAGAGTTCACTCCCAGTTTTTCTTTTATTTCCTCATTGTGTACACCCCCCTGCCATTGTTCCCATCTATTAGTACCTGTAATCATCCTAGCTACTTTCATATCCGTAACCTCAACCTTGTTGATAAGGTAACCTGAATCCACCCAGCTTTCGCTCCCATACAACAAAGTTGGTCGAAAGATTGAACGGTGCACAGATAACATGGTCTTGGTACTGACTTCCTTCTTGCAGAAGAGAGTAGATCGTAGCTGAGCGCTCACTGCATTAGCTTTGCTACACCTCGCTTCCAGTTCTTTCACAATGTTGCCATCGTGTGAAAATATGCATCCTAAGTACTTGAAACCGTCCACCTGTTCTAACATTGTTCCTCCTATTTGGCACTCAATCCGTTTATATTTCTTTCCCACTGACATTACTTTCGTTTTGGAGATACCAATCTTCATACCATAGTCCTTACCTTTCTGATCTAGCTCTGAAATATTACTTTGCAAACTTTCAATCGAATCTGCCATCACAACTAAGTCATCCGCATATGCAAGACTGCTTATTTTGTGTTCACATATCCTAATCTCACCCAGCCCGTCTATTGTTTTCAACATATGATCCATAAATAATATGAACAACAGTGGAGACAGGTTGCAGCATTGTCTTACCCCTGAAACTACTCTGAACCATGAACTCAATTTACCGTCAACTCTGCTGCCTGACTATCCATGTAAAGACTTTTAATTGCTTGCAAAAGTTTGCCTCCTATTCCATAATCTCGTAGAACAGACAATAACTTCCTCCTAGGAACCCGGTCATATGCCTTTTCTAGATCTAAAAAGCATAGATACAATTCCCTGTTCCACTCATAACACTTCTCCATTATTTGCTGTAAGCTAAAGATCTGGTCCTTACAACCTCTAAGAGGCCTAAACCCACACTGATTTTCATCCAATTGGTCCTCAACTAATACTCGCACTTTCCTTTCAACAATACCTCAGAATATTTTACCCACAACGCTGATTAAAGAGATACCTCTGTAGTTGTTACAATCTTTTCTGTTTCCATGTTTAAAGATTGGTGTGATTACTGCTTTTGTCCAGTCTGATGGAACCTGTCCCGATTCCCAGGCCATTTTAATTATCCTATGTAGCCATTTAAGACCTGACATTCCACTGTATTTGATGAGTTCCGACTTCATTTCATCCACCCCAGATGCTTTATTGCACTGCAATCTATTGACCATTTTCTCCACATCCTCAAATGTGATCCTATTCCCATCGTCATTCCTATCCCATTGTACCTCGAAATCTGAAACATTACTGATCGTATTTTCACCTACATTGAGCAACTCTTCAAAATATTCCCTCCATCTGCCCAAGGAATCCACAGGATTCACCAGCAGTTTTCCTGACCTGTCCGAAATACTTGTCGTTTCCTTCTTACCCCCCTTTCTAAGACTGCTAATTACACTCCAGAATGGTTTTCCAGCAGCTTGACCCATAATCTCCAACCTGTTTCCAAAGTCTTCCCAAGATTTCTTCTTGGATGCTGCAATTATCTGTTTGCCTTTGTTTCTTTCTTCAACATAACTTTCTCTGTCTACCTGAGTTCTAGTATGTAGCCATTTTTGATACGACTTCTTTTTCCTTTTACAGGCTGCCTTGACTGTGTCATTCCACCAAGCTGTTTGCTTCATCCTACTTTTACACACTACTGTTCCAAGACATTCTTTAGCCCCTTCTAGTACTGTGTCCCTGTACCTTGTCCATTCCTTTTCCAATGACTGTAATTGACTACATTCAACTAACTGGTACCTTTCTGAGATCACTGTTATGTACTTGTGCCTGATTTCCTTATCCTGAAGTTTCTCCACTCTTATCCTCCTACATATGGACCTGACCTCCTGAACTTTCGGCCTCACAATCCCAATTTCACTGCAGATTAAATAATGATCAGTGTTATCAAAGAATCCCATGAATACACGTGTGTCCCTCACAGCCTTCCTGAATTCCTGATCTGTTATTATATAGTCAATGACAGATCTGGTTCCCCTTCCTTCCCAAGTATACCGGTGAATGTTCTTATGTTTAAAAAAGGAGTTTGTGATTACTGAGCCCATACTGGCACTGAAATCCAAGAGTTGTTTCCCGTTCCTGTTGGCCACCATATCCTCTCCAAATTTACCCATAACCTTTTCATACCCTTCTGTTCGATTTCCAATCCTGGCATTAAAATCACCCATGAGCAGAACACTGTCCTTGTCCTTTACTCTTACAAGTACGTCACTGAGTGCCTTATAAAAACTATCCATTTTATCTTGATCTGTCCCTTCACAATGCGAATATACTCATACAATCCTAATTTTCTTTCCAGACACTGTCAAATCTATCCACATCATTCGTTCGTTTACATACCTTATTGCAACTACGCTGGGTTCCGTTTCTTTCCTGATGTAAAGCTCTACACCTCATTGTGCTAGTCCTGATTTGACTCCCGACAGGTAGAACTTTTATTCTCCCAGTTCCTCTTCTTTCTCACCCCTTACCCGAATGTCACTAACAGCTAAAACGTCCAGCCCCAACGTACTTACAGTCTCTGCCAGCTCTACCTTCTTCCCAGAGTAGCCCCCATTGATATTAATAGCTTCCCATCTCATTACCATTTGTTTGCCAAGTCGCATCTTAGGAGTCCCTGATTTGTCAGTTAGAGGTGGGACTCCGTCACCTCCAAAGGTCCGAGGCATTTTGCTCTGATTGTTGCCAGCATCATATTTAAAGTACCAGGGAAGCAGTTTGCTAGCTTTACTTGCCCAGAGTCCCATTGAGTTTTACCCCTAACGGTTGAGGGACTAACCGGTGGATTTGGTAGTCTTTGCCGTATGAGCACAAAGGTGACCACGACTCACAATATCTCCGAGATGCCCAGCCTTATTCCAAAGTAAAGGGTATCCCGACTGTCGGGACCACTTACTTGGCCACTCATACGTTGCCCGTGGTTCATGAACTAGGACATGACTACAGGAACACACACAAAATGCTGTGGTTGTAATATTAAATTTAAATCTGGCTAAACAGCTTGGGGACACAGAAACTAGTCTTATCAGTAGACTCAGATCAAGGCTGAATATTTTAGTCACAACACAACATGAGAAACGCCATTAACCATATACACATGAAATTATAGACACTGTTACTTCCAAACCTGCATAATAATTAAACGTAATGTTGCCCCTTCAAGTCTATTAGCTAGTAACTAACCTGAATCCTACAGCTTTTTTTCACGTAATTATAATACTGAAGTCTGATTTTGATAATTATCTTTAGGCCGCACATTTTAAATCTTCTTTTTGTAGTTGTACTTGGGTGGAACTTTGACTCTCCTTTTATATAATAATATAATTGGAGTACCAGCATAAGGTACATTGAACAATTACAAAATTTAGTACTCCACAAAGTATATTGGCAACTGATAAAAGCGAGCGAGGTGGGGCAGTGGTTAGCACACTGGACTCGCATTCGGGAGGACGACGGTTCCAAATCGCGTTCAGCCATCCAGATTTAGGTTTCCCGTGATTTCCCTGAATCGCTAAAGGCAAATACTGGTATGGTTCCTCTGAAATGGCACGTCCCATTTAATTCCCTACCCTTCGCACAGTTCGAGTATGTGCTCCTTCTCTAACGACCTTCATGTCGACGGAACTTTAAACACAATCATCCTTCCTTCCAGTTGATAAGGAAGGTAAGTACTGGTAAGTACTTGTCAATTCAATTAAACAGTATTCCTGGAAATATTGTAGCACTTGGAACAGGACTCTGTCTACGTGAATGATTAAGGACAAGTACGGGTACTCAACACTAAGTTTCAAGAGCACTGACTTATCACTGAATAAGAAACTGCATAATTGGTCCATGCAATTATACAGTATTCAGCTGATTATTTGAGAAGAATGTGGTGCCTCTGGCGATGTCCTGTGGCTGTCCTAAGGGATAACAATAGTATCCGTGACTCACGGTTTGTAACTAACTCTGAAAAGTATCTTCTTAGCGTCGGATTTTCGTATTACAGAGCTTACCAAAGTATGCCACGAATACTAAGGCAAATTACTTGCAAGGCACTTTGGATACTAGCCACCGACTCACTTTTGCCACAAAGGAACCCTAAAGTTCGACCGCCAAATCCACCTTTCCTATTACCGCCAAGCCAGTTTCGTTGCAGAGGGTCTTCCCTCCAAGTTTTCTCTCACCATTGAATTGAAGCCGATGTCAAAGAAAGATCATCGTTCATTATTGTAATCCTTCTCTCTGTGCATAGATGTCTCATTATCATTATTCTTACTGAGACAAGACAATTTTTTGTTTGTCCAAAGTGAATATTAGACTTGGGAAGTGCTTCCGACGAAGACTATAAATCGCATTGCCTTTGCACCACTACTACACTTCCGTCATGCATTGCTCTCTTAAAAACCTGTGCCTTCTCAGTATCTTTACAGACCACGTACGAATCTGATTTAACTTTAGAGAAAATAGATAAATTAGTATCTGTTACATTTAATATCATTTGAAATCAAATACACCACAAAAACATATATTAAGAATTTCATCTTCCTGACAGTAAAATTCATTAGGGTCAGGAACCATCAAATCAAACCTTATATGGTTCAAATGGCTCTGAGCACTATGGGACTTGACATCAGAGGTCACAGTCCCCTAGAACCTAGAACTACTTAAACCTAACTAACCTAAGGACATCACATACATCCATGCCCGAGGCAGGATTCGAACCTGCGACCGTAGCAGTCCTGCGATTCTGGACTGAATACTTATATACCAAACAACTTACAACTAGACTAAATGGCAGAAATGTAGCAAAATCTGCTCATTATCGATGATTCCGGCAAGTCCCTAAACTGTCATTATCATTATAAATCAGAATACCTCCTTCAGGTAAGTCCAGCCAATTCAGGTACGTTTCCTTCACACAAAAGTCTAGCTTCTGATGCATGAACCTGAGTGGATAAAACATATAGACACGTGGTAAACCAAAACATAAATAATTAAAACTGAAGATCACATAACCATAGAAATATATATACACTTCTCGTAACAATAAAGAATTAACTTGGTCATTAATAAAAAGAATTCATTCGTTAATTACTACATAAAAACTATTATTACTTCTGTAAAGTACTCACAATGCGATGCATAATCTCTCACTAGTAAGTCTGAACTCATTGTGAGTGCATCATAGTCCAAAGCCAAACACAATTACTATAAATTTAATCGTCGTCCATCACTCCTCATTATGTAATTCATAATCACTATGAATTAAATATCATAGTCTTTTCACACGGGTAATCACCTTACATTATCTTAATGCCCTGATAGAGATACAGTCCTCTGATTCGTAAACTTTCTGGATACGCCAGAAAATACGCACCATTGTTTGGAATCCTCACAATTACGAACGATCCAGTGTGTATTATTTGCCACTTCCAATTCCTTTTGGACAGTAGTCAGGATCGCGGATGAACTCACACCAATATCTTTTCGTCGACTTTGAATGTCTGCATCCCTTTGAATTTGTTGTCATAATCATTTTTTCCTGATCCTGGCCTTTTGGGTGAGATTAAACATATCTTGTCTAATTTTCTCTTCCCTAGTAAGCCGGCCGCGGTGGCCGTGCGGTTCTAGGCACTTCAGTCCGGTTCCGCGTGACTGCTACGGTCTCAGGTTCGAGGGCATGGATGGGTGTGATGTCCTTAGGTTAGTTAGGTTTAAGTAGTTCTAAGTTCTAAGGGACTGATGACCTCAGATGTTGAGTCCCATAGTGCTCAGAGCCATTTGAACCATTTTCTTCCCTAATAAGTCAGTATCTTCTCCCTTTTACCCGTTCATTTCTCTCCTTTCTTATAAACATCAATGCAGTAGACGTAAATTTGGTTAAGGAGTGAAGCAGGTTGTTCACAATTTCCTAAAATTCCTTATGGAGCCAGGGAACCACGAAGAAGCTGTGACAGTACGTCTTACGTGGAATAACAACAAGATGACATACACAACCTTTGGTAATTCCGTGTTTTTCTTCGAAAACAACCGAATGAGAAGAATAGGGGCTTTATAACTACTGATTCTGTTCATCAGTGAGGTGCACAGATTCCTCTAGTCTCTCGATTACTATAATTGTGTTCAGGGAAAACATTTTTCGGCGTATATTATTCATGATGATTAAGCTTATGCGGGCCCCACGTCAGTATCACTCACGTACTCCTCCTTTCCGTATTAAGTCAACCTCCACTAAAGCACCGTCGTTCCAAAATTTCGCTTTCCCTGCTGAGAAATCGATGCTTCCGTCCCTCACTCATTTGCTACTAATGTCCAGCATACAATCCACGATCAGTTTTTTAACAATTAGGAACGCGCATGTAATTGTTGAATTTCTCAATTTCAATTTCAATTGTTTCTGCATCCTGACGCTTGCGGATCTTGTGCTTAAGCCTCTTATAATTCTGTAATTCTCCAAGGGAAAAACTGATAGTTTTGCTTTTCGAAATAGCTTTCGGAACAAAGCGCTCGATATTAGAAGCTCCCGTGTCTACTGTTACAGTGACTGGTATTCCTTCTATCGAAGCAAGGGTTTTCGACAGTTGTTACAAAAGGATAATCTTTGTCACACTGATAAATACCCTCACCCAATTCCTCCAATAATTCCTTTCCATCGTTACACCGCAGCATCTGCAATTGCTGGTCGTAGCTCCTGTTCGAATCCCTGATCGCCTGTTTGGGGCTCGAGGCGGTCACGTTCAGTTTGTTGAACGCACGTCACTGCCGCTCTCTGCGTCGTCTGTTACCTCCGTAAGTAATGGTGTCTGGATGCGACAATCTCCTGGAATAGACTGCGGCTGATTCTGTTGCTGCTGTTGCGGAAAGTTAATATTCCGGAAGTGACTAGTTGACTGTTGCTAGTTGCTAGGTTAGACAGGATTGTACCTCGTCTCTATTAAATTTCTTTCTGCCTGATCGGAAGTCACTATCATTTCCATCTCCAGTGTTGCTCTCCCAGCTAATCTCCGGATTACCGTTTGGTACATTTCTTGGATTTGCTTTATTCATTTTGTTGGTTCTTTGTGCATTACTACCTTTTCCACTACCACTTGGTGAGTGATAGACATGAATGTTCGCATTGTTGTATCCGTTGTCCACGCTGGTGTTCGCATTATTGTACCCGTTATTCGTTCCTGACGTGGATTTCATGTTTTCTGGATTCAGGTCGATTGAATCTAAAACAAATAGTAATTCCTACAAATTTTCGTCTGACACCTTAGCTAGCTGTTTTATGACACTAGCCGGTAATGTAGCTTTCGATATTCTCAGTATATCCTGTTGTGGTAACGGATCGTCCCAGTAGTGACATTTGTTAGTATATTTCTCGAAGTACCTTCTTAACGTCGCTTGCTCGAATGGGAATTCTCCAGGGTAAAATACTTCTTGGTGTCTGATTCATTAATTAGCTCATTTCTACCACTGAAGGTAATGTGGCTATTGATATTCTCAGTGCGTCCTGTTGTGGTAACAGATCGGCAAACTAGCGATGTTTATTAAGATATTTTTCGAAGTACTTTCTTAAAGTCCCTTGCTAGAATGAAAATTGTTCAAGGTGAAATACTTCTTGGCGGAACCCTTGTTGAGTTCAGCGTGACCGCCTGTTCAAATTCATCGGAAGTCCGATAAGAGTCGCATGCGTCGGTTGCGCGTAGTGCACCTTCTTGAATGTAAGCTCATAGATAGTTTACCTTCTGTGCATCAGTCGAATTCCTTAGCGAACTTCCCCTGAAGCTTCGCGTGAACACTATGGGATTTACCGTCATTTCATTGGGATTAAATGTGTGAATTTGACAATACTTGACCGTTTTATCTTCGATATTAGGTGCGGAATACATGTGCTTCTTGTGGACCGTATGGGGGACTCTAGTATGGCGAATACACGTTTGGATTTCCGTAACTAGATGCATCGCCCGTAGTTTGTAGCCGTGGAGCTTGACATATATTGCTACCACTGTTCACCGCCCCTCGAAACTCTCCCAGCTTGCTCCTTACATTTCACGAAATCGGTGCCTATCTGAGTCTTAACCTCTTCTAATCCCATCTTAAAGCAATTCTCTTCTGGCAGTTCATCTGTGGATAAGGATGAGACAGCAGATTTTACACCATCTGTTATCGCCTGTTTCAGCTGCTGTTCCTTCGCCTTTGCCCAGTTATCGATCTCCTCGGAAAAGCAACACTTATGTACCTCAAAATTGTCTTTGATTACATCTTCCTGTCCTGAGGAAACTCCCTGCACTGCTTTGCTCAGGCTGGCAACCGTCTCTTCTACTTGATTCTGTCGAACATGTCGGCTACAAAACGCCGGAAAAAGGATACTAAGCCCAAGAATGCCTTCAACGGCACTTTTGTTCTAGGCGATGGAATATCCTTCATGGCTTGTATCTTCTTTTCATCTGGCACAATACCTAGGGATGAAATGACATGTCCCAGAAATTTAATCTTTTCTCTACCGAACTTTGACTTGTTTACTTTCATTGACAGTATCACCTATCTTTCCGACCTCTACCGGAAATTTGTCTTGAGTCTGCAGCAATTTTTGTGACTCATTCGACAGCGCCTCGTGCTTTCTGATAAGATCAGCTATATAAGATCAGCTATCATCTCTCGCCTTTCGTTTTGATGTTGCGCAGGATTAAGTCAACCTGTGCCTGAATTTCAGACTGCGCTTGTGCCTTGGTTGACTGGGCTTGGACCATAATTGATTGCGATTGTTCCATTTCATTGACTTGAATTTTCGTATCTTTTGCTCTTGTGCCATGGTTGAGAACACTTGTACTGTATGGGACATATTATCAGATATGAAACTAAGTTTTTATGTAATTACGGTGAGAGGATCAATGGCGGGTGCTGAGGATCTAGCTAGATCCTGCGTCGCAATTGTGAGGTAATCTATTGCGTCAGTTACTTCAGCTGACTGTAATTCGCCTTCTTGTTCCACTTGCATTTTAAGCTGTGCCCGAGTTAAAATCATGAAATCTTTCTAACAATTCCATAAACTCTACTCTTATGATTAATACACTCAATAAATGGAATCACTATTTCACACGCAATTTAATTCTCGTAGTACTTCACAAACTACCGCTACAGAAGTTTGTCTACAGAATGATAGCGAAAATGGAAAACTACACTTTGCATAGGACAGAAACTAAGTCCTTGCCACTTCTACGCATTACAAGAACCAAGTTCGTGGCATAAAAGGTGCAGAACGATAACTGGTTAGAGATCCTGCCTTTCTGTGTGGTCTTCGTCGAGTTTCTGGTCTGAAATTCTCATGTGACGGATCTGCGTTGTCTGCTCCCAAAGTCGTAGCAGGAGTACCCGTTCCGTTGTGGCATGAAACATAACACACAAATATTATACACAGAGTCTACATCTACATCTACATCTACATCCCTACTCCATAAGCCACCTGACGGTGTGTGGCGGGGGATACTTTGAGTATCTCTATCAATTCTCGCTTCTATTCCAGTCTCGTATTGTTCGTTGAAAGAAAGATTGTCGGTATGTCTCTGTGTGGGCTCTAATCTCTCTGATTTTATCCTCACGGTCTCTTCTCGAAACTTCCACAAAAGCCCGTTCCGAGCCACTGAGCGTCTCTCTTACAGAGTCTTCCACTGGAGTTTATCATCTCCGTAACGCTTTCGCGATTACTAAATGATCCTGTAAGGAAGCGCGCTGCTCTCCGTTGGATCTTCTCTATCTCTTCTATTAACCCTATCTGGTACGGATCCCACACAGGTGAGCAATATTCAAGCAGTGGGCCAACAAGTGTACTGTAACCTACTTCCTTTGTTTTCGGATTGCATTTCCTTAGGATTTGTCCAATGAATCTCAGTCTGGCATCTGCTTTACCGACGATCAACTGTATATGATCATTCCATTTTAAGTTACTCCTAATGACTACTCCCAGATATTTTATAGAATGAACTGCTTCCAGTTGCAGACGTGCTATATTGTAGCTAAATGATGAAGGATTTTTCTTTCTATGTATTCGCAGCACATTACAGTTGTCTACATTGAGATTCAATTGCCATTCCCTGCACCATGCGTCAATTCGTTGCAGATCCTCCTGCATCTCACTACAATTTTCCATTGTTACAACCTCCGGATATACTACAGCATCACCCGCAAAAGCCTCAGAGAACTTCCGATGTTATCCACAAGGTCATTTATGTATATTTTGAATAGCAATGGTCCTACGACACTCCCCTGCGGCACACCTGAAATCACTCTTATTTCGCAAGACTTCTCTCCATTGAGAATGACATGCTGCGTTCTGGTATCTAGGAAATCTTCAATCCAATCACGCAATTTGCCTGATAGTCCATATGCTCTTACTTTGTTAATTAAACGACTGTGGGGAACTGTATCGAACGCCTTGCGGAAGTCAAGAAACACGGCATCTACCTGAGAACCCGTGTCTATGGCCCTCTGAGTCTCGTGGACGATTAGCGCATGCTGGGTTTCACATGACCGTCTTTTTCGAAACCCATGCTCATTCCTACAGTGTAGATTTCTAGTCTCCAGAAAAGTCATTATACTCGAACATAATGTTGTTGTTGTTGTGGTCTTCAGTCCTGAGACTGGTTTGATGCAGCTCTCCATGCTACTCTATCCTGTGCAAGCCTCTTCATCTCCCAGTACTTACTGCAACCTACGTCCTTCTGAATCTGCTTAGTGTATTCATCTCTTGGTCTCCCTCTATGATTTTTACCCTCCACACTGCCCTCCAATGATAAATTTGTGATCCCTTGATGCCTCAGAACATGTTCTACCAACAGGTCCCTTCTTCTTATCAAGTTGTGCCACAAACTTCTCTTCTCCCCAATTCTATTCAAGAACATAATACGTGTTCCAAAATTCTACAAATGATCGACGTTAGAGATATAGGTCTATAGTTCTCCACATCTGTTCGACGTCCCTTCTTGAAAAAGGGGATGACCTGTGCCCTTTTCCAATCCTTTGGAATGCTACGCTTACGCTCTTCTAGAGACCTACGGTCGCCAGTTTAACGAAGAGCTTCAAAAGGTTGATAATACAATTATAAAACTAATCTCCCTGTGCATGAACCAGTATTACATGTTTTAACATTAAACTGACTTAAGTCATAAATGGAAACGTTTACAGATGTTACATCAAAGAGCTGAGTCATACATAAGTTACATCAAGTAAAATGAGAGAAAGAAATTATATGAGACAAATATAGGTAATATTGATAACAGTATTACACTAAATTGCTTGTTTTGCTTGCCGCCTTTCAGTCTTGTATTTTCTGTGTCACTGCTTGCACCCTTATACTTTTTTGGAGACCCTTCAATTACAAGCCCCTGTGGTTAGTACGCCAATACATTTTTTCTTGCTTTTGTCCTCTGTTCTTTTGAGACGGCCCTATGAAAGCACTGCGAGGCAGCTGATTCTTGAGTCTTTCAACGCTGATAGCCAACGAATACTGTCCTGAGACTCTTGCTACAAGTAGCAGTAGTTTCAATTCCAGGTGTTATAGTGCTATTTCCTGCTTGTTTATAACGTGACAACATGACACAATATACGTTTAGTTGTTTCAATCTCTGCCTTCCGTAACTTTACGTTGTCGTTATCCCTTATCTTGGACGACCACGATACAGTATTAAGATTTCTCCGTGCCACCTGACTAGAGGCCACTTCATTCTGTAAGTCATTGCATATCTAGAAACCTACTGCCAATTACATCGCGGTGATACAACAATTTAAGCGTCTAATGGCACAGTCATTTTTCAGTATGCCAGTAACGGCAGGCCGTCAAACCTGTCAACAGACGCCTTGTTTGCATGTACGTCTTCGGACTCGTCATACTCCGGATTTCTTGTGGTATCCATCGACGTGTCACAGTCGCCGCCTCTGATCCCCAGCGCATGATTCTGGCAGCATAGAGAATACAAAGTGCTTTATAGATGTGTGACCGCTAATGGAATACGTGTCCTATTAGCAGAGTGCATACCGTCCGGAGCACGTTAAATAGATATGCAGGCACGCCATTCATTTATCTTATGCTTTAAATACATTAACAAATAAATTAAGATGACGTACAGCATACAGAATGGTGGAAAGTTAGTAAGGCAATAAATTTTAGTGTGAGATACATCGGGAGAAATTGTAACAACAAAATCTGCTGTCAGGACTAAAATTCACCTGAAAATTCTAATGGATTACACATTCATCATAATGAACCTTCATCCAAAGTAACTGAAAAACGAGACTAACTTGATGCATGCAAACCAACAAGACCCTGAACAGATGGCCTTCATTTGAAATTTTGTATCATGCGTGAGTGATTTAAAGTAGGAAAAAATGTTCTACAGCAGGAGACCATTGCGTAGAAGAAAACTAGATGTGCGCCTTTTTGTAAGCAATATTAGTAAAAACAAAATTATAGTTACTGAGGAGAGGATACACAGTTCAATAAATAATGTAATATTTTTTGTTCTCGGCCAATCTAGGTTGAAGAAACACGGGATTTTTTGTGGGACATCGGGGAATATTACCGCTTGAGCCCTTGTAGTGGCATGAAGTTCCGCTATACGTAGCATTGAGATTTTCTTTAAGTTACGGAGATGTGGTCCAAGCAGTGGGCTGTCAATGAGATGAGTTTGTTTAAGAGGAAAACCAAAGCTTCGCAGCTATACACAGGCACTTGCAGAATGTCTACGGAGACCTGACAGCGAAGAAAACCCCGGTGACTCGTTTGCGAGGCGTCTGTCATCATCGTAACAAGGTTGCGCATACCTGATACAATTCCCTCGTGCCAGCCTGTGACTTGTGCAGTGTTGGAACCTGCTGATACTCTCATTCCATGTGATCGAAGGATCACAATCAGATACCTCGCTGCACAACTGTCTGTATCTGTTGGTAATGGTGACACATTCGTCCATTACTTGGGATACTCAAAAGTGTGTGGCTGCTTCGTTCCTCGCTGTCTAACGCCAGATCTTAAAGATCTACTAAGGAACATCTGTGAGGAGTTGCTTACGGTTTATAAGGCTGATAGTAAAATTCTGTTGTCGAACATCGTCTCAGTCTAAGAAACATACATTCATCAATTTGAACTGGGAACGAACGGCAATCCATGGAGTGGCATCACACCATCTCTCCTCCAAAGAAGAAGTTGAAAGCAGCACTCTCAGCAGGTAAATTCCTCCCTCGCGGTGAAACGATGAAATATGAAGTACACTGTGCTACCCTCAGGAAATTTAAGAAACGACTTCAATTTTTGTTCCTCAAAAATGTAATCGAACATCTCCGTCTCAATACCAACGTAAGGCCGCACCCAAGTCAGTGCACGCAAGAGCACTCGCAAAACTTCATTGGACTGTTCACCCTGAACCACCAACCATTGCGCATCACACACCTTCACGTTTTCATTTGTTTAGGCCGACGAAGGAGGCTTGTCGAATTGAGTGGAGATTATGTTGAAGTACAGGCTTTTGTAGCCGAATGAATGAGAAATATTATTGTGTATAGAAATGCTGTTTATCAAACAACCTGCTCTCGGAAAACAAATATTTTGGAATATTATTTAATGTCCCCTGTATTAGGTTGCTGCATAGTTTCGCAGTATTTCTCCAGATACACATAACACAGACTCTAGTCATTAATATTATATTCTCCTTCACCATTTACAACAGTCTGTCAAGGCTGGGTAATTCTTCGATTCGGTGGCGAGGAATTTGTCGAACCATGTTCAGAGCTTATTTTCATCTAGAAATGATGTTTCTAAGGTTGTTCCAAAGAGAGTGGAAAAGCTGAAAATCCGAGGGCACCAGGTCAAGTGAATGAGGTGGGTGTGGCATGGTTTACCAGCCTATCTCCTGTATACTGATTTTTGTCAGTCTAGCAGAATGCGGGCAGGTGTTATTGTGGAGTAGCATTATTTCACCCTGTCTTCCTAGACGTTATTCTTGGATAGCGCCTGTAAGACGCCTCAAAAAATGTGTGTGAAATCTTATGGGACTTAACTGCTAAGGTCATCAGTCTCTAAGCTTACACAGTACTTAACCTAAATTATCCTAAGGACAAACACACCCACCCATGCCAGAGGGAGGACTCGAACCTCCGCCAGGACCAGCCTCACAGTCCATGACTGCAGCGCCTTAGACTGCTTGACTCATCCCGCGTGGCAAGACGCCTCAGTTCTTGACAATAAATGTCGGCAGTGATGGTAACACATTGGGAAAGCAATTCGTACTACATCATACCATCATTGGTCCACTAGATACATAGACACATTATCTTTTCTGGATGCATGCAAGTTTTTTGTTATTGATTTTATTGGGCTCAACCATTCCTTTCTTTTCCTTATGTTAGCATACAGAGACTATTTTTTGTACCATTTATGATACAGGATAGAAATGGTTGATGCTGTTCACGAGCCAATTATTGACGAGTGTGCACATATGGCCACCTGCTGATGTTTTTGATTCTGGCTTAGAGCCTACACCCAATTTGATCCTTGCCTTTTGCATCCGAATTTCACACAACAGTGGAAAGATAATAGTTCATCACATCTGCCAGTTCTTGAGTGCACTTATGTGGATAATTATGGATTAATGCATTTAAACGATCTTGAACAAACCAAAAAGTTCTCCCACAGTATGGGTAGGCATTAATGTTAAAACGATTCTCCTCAAGACAACAAAACCATCATCTTACTGTCCTCTGTCCAATGGTATTCTCCTCATACACGGTGTAATTATTTCTGGCTGCCACCCCTGTATTTAACTCACGCAGAAAAATGTGTCGGAATTGTTCCGATTTATCCACTCTGCACTCCATTTGACAGCATCCACGGCTCCACTATCTCCAGATGAGAAAATGACAGCATGTTAACTCAAATAGCAACAGTGAATTAAAATAGAAGAACTTGACAATCTATAAATAAACACACATAAACTGTGAGAGAAGTTACTCTCTTCACCTATTTTATGCATACGAAAAATTATTAAAGATTTTATTACAACCTGACACACCTTGAGCGAGACTCTAGAAAGTTAATTGCCTGAGCAGACATTGATGGAGCGTGGTAGGGCTCTAGAAACGTGAGGTATTTTTATGGCTCTTGGCTCATAGAAACGGCATGTTCGGAGTTGAAAGCAATTGGTGATGAGCCCACCCCTTAGTAAATCTTGCTGGACAGGTCCACAGTTGTACAGGTCAGACAGGGCAGTCCCTTGATGAGACAGGCCTCCAGCAGAACAATGCCAAGCTACCTGCTGTGGCGCGAGCAGAAGCCTGGACTGGGATGACACTCTGAAGGAATGCCTCTACAAACTGTAGTCATAAACCAAGCATTGTATGCAGAGCCTCATGTAGTAAAAATCCACTAGTTTTCCTGTTTGCTGATAGTGCAAATAGGCCAGCGTACGACTTCTCTAGGCCGTCTCGGTTGTATATGAAGAAATCCGGCGTCTGAGAAATGTGCTCGAAGGCACAGGTGATTTAGATAAAGATCCTTAATATTGTTTCTGTTCAATCGTTGATGTGGGATGTGACAAGAAAAAATGGTTCAAATGGCTCTGAGCACTATGGGACTCAACTGCTGTGGTTATCAGTCCCCTAGAACTTAGAACTACTTAAACCTAACTAACCTAAGGACATCACACACATCCATGCCCGAGGCAGGATTCGAACCTGCGACCGTAGCAGTGCCACGGTTCCGGACTGCGCGCCTAGAACCGCGAGACCACCGCGGCCGGCTGGATGTGACAAGACATCAGAGCAAATCGTCTCTTCCCCTCTGCGAATACTTAAGAAATCCAGTAATTGGCGGTTTCCTTTTTCCTTCAGAGACGCAGGTTTCTTAACTCTTTCCCTGGTTCGACATGAGTTTGTGCTGACATGTGGGAGGGGAGATTTAGCGCTTGTAGAGCTGGCTCAAGACAGGGTGAAGGTAGTGTCGTTCAAGCACGTTGCGGGAAAACGCAATTATTTTTCTGGAGACGTGCCAAGCACTCGGGTGATTGACTTTGGTCTGGGAAACCCGGCCAGTCAAGGCTGTGGCATGTGTGGTCGGTACTTCGGACCTGTCCTGAGATTGACTTCACTAGGAGTGGTTGAGACTGGGGATCCTGTGGTGAAGCTCTTACAGTACCGACAGTGTGAGTTCAAACGTCCCGGACTGCTCGTTTGCTGAGGGCACACTTATTCGTTTTCGGTTAACCAGTCTTGACGTTTGGTATCCTTGCGCGCTCTGTTGTATAAGTGAGCCAGATTGGTTCTTGGTACAACAGTGAACGAGTGTGTCGCAAACTGAAATCTCCCGCGATTTCAGGGCTCTGGTAGAGAGTAAATTGCGATCCGTCTGCCTGATCGTTGGACTGCGAGATTTTGGCATTTCCTTCGTGGCCTCGATCGATTAACAGGTGCCGCCTTCAGGTCTCACCTCCGCGGCACACATCTCGCCAGCTGCAATTTACATCGCCGCACGAAGCAAACAGGATAACGTACTGCCACACTGGCATTTTCAGGGCGTACAGATCTCAATCAGCCACTTGCTCTCAGCTGCACCTTTATAGAGAAACTTCAGTAAATTTGATCAATCAAAGTCTGCTCAGCGTCAGATCAATTGCGACTGCGCTATCCACATTTTTAGGGCCAGAGTTAAACTGTCTTAGCTAACTTGTCCTGTATAGCCTTAAACAACCTGTTAGTTGTTTACGGTATTCAGTCAATAACTTGTTTAGCATGATTTAGGTCTGCTTTTTTTAAAATAAATGTTGTTTGAACATTGAAATTATGCCAGCACAATCAATCACTTAAACAGTCCCTACTTGGGTTACCTTTCAACCGGAATCGCGACGTGCAAAACAAAAACGCTGCTAACTTATGCATCAAACTTTTGATTAACAGTACTGGTTGTAAGAAACAAACAACAAACAGACTGTATAGAAATAATTTAGCTATTGGCTCCAGTTTTCTCTCACTTCTATGAGGTGTAAAACAGTTGCGAGTGGATGCAGAGTCTGGTAAATTACCAATAATGACACTGCATATTTTAATGCGAAAGTTTGGCAGAAATTAATGAGTGATTCTTCACAGGACTACTTCTGTTATGTTACTAGAATATAGAGAGGTCATGAAAGTACTTTCCACTGACACATTCGTTCCAAATTAATATACTAATAAATGGCGTTGGCAATGGCTTAATAGAATTTAGAAAGCCACTTATTATACCTTATTAAACAAAAAATAAGATTGTATGTTATGTAACGCCGCTGAAACAGTTTCTAGTTTCATGTGATCGCGGGCTTTTAAGATTCTGACGAAAATAAATAAAAATTTAGAGAGAAACCAACTTACACTGATCAGTCAGAATATTATGGTCACCTACCCTCTACCGATATAAAACAGTCCAGGTGACAGCAGCGTCATCTGGTGAGGAATGATTACTAGTCAGAAACACCCGCGATGCCTGTAGTATCAGTGAGAGTGCTCTACGTGTATAGAATGGGGAAAGTCTGTATTTTACGGAGGGCATACAGCCATGGACCGGATGCTCGACACGAGCATTCTGGAAGCTGTACGGGCGTTCAAATTCAAATGGTTCGAATGGCTCTGAGCACTATGGGACTTAACATCTGTGGTCATCAGTCCCCTAGAACTTAGAACTACTTAAACCTAACTAACCTAAGGACATCACACACATCCATGCCTGAGGCAGGATTCGAACCTGCGACCGTAGCGGTCACGCGGTTCCAGACTGAAGCGCCTAGAACCGCACGGCTACGGGCGTTCAAGCAGTGCTGTGGTGTCTTCGTCACATGGCGAAACCGAGTTAAAACCACGTCCAGGCTCATTACAGATTTCGGACACCCCTACGCTGGGCAGACTGGTAAAACATGAACGGCGGCCAATTGTGGCCGAACTAACAACAGACTAATGCTGGTCAGAATACAAGTGTATCAGTAGACCGAACACTCTTAGCGATGATCCCGTGCAGCCGGCACATACTTTTGCCAATTTTTACACCGTAACATCGGTAACTACGACTGAGTACGTGACCATCGGCAGTGGACGTTGGTGCAGTGGTAGACCGTTGCCCGGTCTGATGAAACTCGATACCTTGTTCATCACGCGGATAGGAGGGCGCTCTGAGGAAGTCACGTAGGCAACCATGGGTTCAGTGGAGCTCGTGCAAGGCACATTATGGCCAGGAAGTATCGTACACTGTTTGCAGACCATGTACACCCCTTCATGACGGCCCTGTCACCCGATGGCAGTGGCATTTTGCGACAAATTAATGGACTATGTCACAAGGCCATGAGTGTGGTATAGTGATCCGCGAAACATAGAGGCAAATTCCCACTGATGTGCTGGTCCCCCGACTCTACAATCTGCATCCGATCTAACACATTTGGGACGTGACTGAACGTGGCGTAAGGGCTCATCGCCCCCTCCCGAGAATTTACATGGTTCAAATGGCTCTGAGCACTATGGGACTTAACAGCTATGGTCATCAGTCCCCTAGAACTTAGAACTACCTAAACCTAACTAACCTAAGGACATCACACAACACCCAGTCATCACGAGGCAGAGAAAATCCCTGACCCCGCTGGGAATCGAACCCGGGAAACCGTGCGCGGGAAGCGCGAACGCTACCGCACGACCACGAGCTGCGGACTAGAATTTACATGAATTTAGCGACAAGTGTTTGCAGATGTGGTACAATTTTCCTCCAGCGATCTACCAAAGCCTCATTGCTACCATGGCATGATGCGTCGTCGCTGTCGTCCGTACCAAAGGTGGACTTACCGACTATGAAGTAGGTGATCACAATGTTCTGAACGAACAGTATATCAGACAACAAGTCAGAAATGTAGACAGTGGAATTTCTGAAGAATAAGGAAATACATCACTTCAACCCTTCGGTGGGCGCCCCTTTCATAAATCCATGAGTGGGTGCGTTGCGGCTTTTACACCACGATTAGTATTACACTGTTAACCTAAGGAAAAATAATCTTTATATAATCGCCAGTTACATTTTATTGGAGAAGACGTAACATAACATTACATGGCGCTAAAAGAAATAATCTTATAATTATTTGTTGCCTTCACAGTCGTCTATTATTGTCATTGTAATTTATAACAAGCCAATATTTTTCATTGCCTTCATGGTTCTGTTAATTATGTCACTTAATTGCACAGATTCACGTGAAAAGAAAATAACAAACGAACACATTACGAAATGGAGCATTCATAAATTCCCACTCCTCTTTATGGTTGTGAATAAATTAGTCAACTTCCATCTGCATCTCATAGCCCTCAGGAAGTACAATTAGACGTTGCCTGTCAAATGAATTGTTTTTCTCCATTTACACGCATTTATGAGACCTAACGAATCACATGTTTCTATAAAAAGTAATATATTGCAGCAAATCAATATCCAAGATTGTGAAAAGTAATGAAAATTGCATATGGGAACTTCAATTCAATTCGAATATTCATTACACACTAATATAAAAGAAAGATTGCTCTGAGGCGAAAGAAAACCACAAGTATAGAAAATACTTACATCACAAGGCGCATAGCGGCAAACACACCGCAAACGCAATACTGACGTTTCAAACAACAATAGCGACCAAACTACAGAAAGCATGAATCGCGCAAATGTAGTAGTAACTAGTGAATTCTGTTGAGATTAACAAATACGTATCTGGATGTGGACGCAACTGCAATGCTATCTGTGATACTAACAGAAAACTAAATCTTGCAACTAACTGCCGCAGGCGCGCCCACCGAAGGGTTAAGTTAGGCAATATGGTCAATATCTTTAAAAAGTATAGATAATACTGACACAGGAGGAGGCTGACATTTTCTAACGCAATTTCTTATCCTGAAAACAAATGCCCGTTCATAAGAGAGGTAGGTAATTTCATATCGAAAGAGGAAGACATTAAAGAAAAGTGTCAAGGAGGCACAATGTAAGGGCTATGATGCAGTATGCTTAATTAAACAAAAATACCTTAAAAATAAGATTGTTCAAGAATATCAAGACTAATTTAAAGATTTTTTAATTTTATTTTTTACTTTTTTCAACGAACAAGCAAAAAAAAGTGTGTAAAGTAGAAGCAATGTTAGGTGAAACGCTTAAAGTGTTTCGCTTATGAAGACAGGCAGCTGGAGATGGAGATTGGTGAAGTCAGAAGCAAAATATCACAAAAAGAACTCGCAAAATTTTGCAGAATATATGCTGAGAGTGATATTTCAGTACTTATTACCGCGCTTCAGTTTTTTCAGTGGGTCCACATACTGTTACGGCGTCGTGCTCCACAGAGTCAATGAGCATGTGGGCTCTTGCAGTCAGACAGAAAGATGGCTATAGTTCCCAGTACGCTGCAGATGTTTCTCTGGGAAGCTCTCACACGTTCTCCGTACGATCCTGATATCTCCCCATAAAATTTCGATAATTTTTGAGCCCTGAAGGAGGACATTCGTCGCCTCAGATTTGCTTCGGACTATGAGGCACACCCCTGTGTCCAATCATGGTGCCGTAGGTGAGCCGCACCCTTTCTTTCTATGAAAAAATTGACCGTCTTCTCTCTCGGAGGGATAAAAGTATTAACAGTTGTGACGATTTCTTTTGAAATAATGAACAATTTACTTATTTTCCTCCATCTGCGTCCTTTTCTTTTGGCTGCTCCTTACATTTAAGTGCATCGTTTAGGTAAAGTCCGAGGTTTCGGTTCATATTTTTCGCAAAGTCATTAATCTTCTTCAAAGTGAAAACCAATGGTTCTAATACGCTTCGCTGGGCCACATCAGAAGTTACTTCTTCATCTGCCAATGACTCCACGTCCACGTTTGCCTGTAGGTCCATGAGAGAGAAACTAGTCGGCTAAATTGGCTATACCAACGCCGCTGCTCGACGCCTGGCGATGCCTAATGGTATTTAACATGTTCGTAATACTTTTAAAACCGATTCCTCGAAAATTCTCGAGAAACGCATCTTTCTACAGGTAAATTACGAACACCGGGTCTCGAAGTCGGTCCGCCCCCCCCCCCTTCCCCTTCTGCCACCGCTGCCGAAGCGGTACCCACTTCGGGAGGAACGAGATTGCCCGGCCCACAGTAGCGGACGACGGCCAAGCAGTTATATACACTACTGGCCATTAAAATTGCTACACAACGAAGATGACGTGCTACAGACGCGAAATTTAACCGACTGGAAGAAGATGCTGTGATATGCAAATGTTTAGCTTTTCAGAGCATTCACACAAGGTTGGCGCCGGTGGCGACACCTACAACGTGCTGACATGAGGAAAGTTTCCAACCGATTTTTCATACACCTACAGCAGTTGACCGGCGTTGCCTGGTGAAACGTTATTGTGATGCCTCGTGTAAGGAAGAGAAATGCGTACCATCACGTTTCCGACTTTGATAAAGGTCGGTTTGTAGCCTATGGTGATTGCGGTTTATCGTATCGCGACATTGCTGCATGCGTTGGTCGAGATTCAATGACTGTTAGCAGAATATTGGAATCGGTGGGTTCAGGAGGGTAATACGGATCGCCGTGCTGGATCCCAACGGCCTCGTATCACTGGCAGTCGAGATGACAGGCATCTTATCCGCATGACTGTAACGGATCGTGCAGCCACGTCTCGATCCCCGACTCAACAGATGGCGACGTTTGCAAGACAACAACCATCCGCACGAACAGTTCGACGACGTTTGCAGCAGCATGGACTATCAGCTCGGAGGCCATGGCTGCGGTTAGTCTTGACGCTGCATCACAGACAGGAGCGCCTGCGATGGAGTACTCAACGACGAACCTTGGTACAGGAATGGCAAAACGTCATTTTTTCGGATGAATCCAGTTCTGTTTACAGCATCCTGATGGTCGCATCCGTGTTTGGCGACATCACGCTGAACGCACATTGGAAGCGTGTATTCGTCATCGCGATACTGGCGTATCACCAGGCGTGTTGGTATAGGGTGCCCTTGGTTACACGTCTCGGTCACCTCTTGTTCGCATTGGCGGCACTTTGAACAGTGGAAGCTACATTTCAGACGTTTTGCGACCCGTGGCTCTACCCTTCATTCGATTCTTGTGAAACCCTACATTTCAGCAGGATAAAGCACGACCGCATGTTGCAGGTCATGTACGGGCCTTTCTGGATACAGAAAATGTTCGACTGCTGCCCTGGCCAGCACATTCTCCAGATCTCTCACCAACTGAAAACGTCTGGTCAATGGTGACCGAGCAACTGGCTCGTCACAATACGCCAGTCACTACCCTTGATGAACTGTGGTATCGTGTTGAAGCTGCATGGGCAGCTGTACCTGTACACGCGATCCAAGCTCTGTTTGACTTAATGCCCAGGCGTATCAAGGCCGTTATTACGTCCAGAAGTGGTTGTTCTGGGTACCGATTTCTCAGGATCTATGCACCCTAATTGCGTGAAAATTTAATCACACGTCAGTTCTAGTATAATATATTTGTCCAATGAATACTTGTGTATCATCTGCATTTCTTCTTGGTGTAGCAATTTCAATGGCCAGTAGTGTGTATATGCAAAACACAGGATCCAGACACTTCGCCAGAAGATGATGAGTACGAAACTCACTGAAACATTGCGACAAGACGACGCCACCACTCGGCTGATAACTAGAGTAGAACTCATCAAGTTACGAACAATATACGCGCAAAATGTCATTTAAATCGCTGATCCCCTTGTAGAATACTTTTCTTGTAACCGCACTTTATTTTTCAAGTAGATTGGCGCTCCGGTAGACTGTCATAGTGACATCAAATAATTAAACATGCTGTTCATCGTATTACTTCAAACAGTATGTACTGGATGCGAGCTTTTAGTCGATACGACAATCTTCTACTTGCTGTAATACGACGTATTGATTGTTTAAGTTTTGACCTGATGATGATACTAAGCCGAAACGCGATATCTTTTTCCACAAACAAAATGCGATCAAGGTAGAGATTGTTTTAAGTAATTGCATCTTAGTCGTAGGCCGCTTTACGGACTTCCGGTCAATCATTACCTCCCCTTTTGTGTTACCGCGCAGCTACCATCGGATGCGTAGGCGGGCGGGGTCGACCCGTGACTGGCGTACGGCTTTCGGTGAGTGGCTGGCGTCGCGTTTTTCAAGTCGGCTCAGGTCGTCGCGTCGCGGCGCCGGCGCCTCGTTAGCGGAGGAAATCAATCGGCAGGCCTAATCCCGACGCTAATTGAGTGGCGCCGCCGGCTGATGGACCCCTCCCCGTTATTTACGCAAATGGGCCGCTCCTGCTAATCCCCTGAGCCGACGGTTTTTCCGCCAGCCGAGGAAAAAGTGTCGCCGGTGTTTAAATGGCTGTGTACGGAGGAGCGCCACTGAGTCAGCCGTCAGGCCTCTGCAGCAAATGGCACTAATGTGGCGAGCGCACCAGTTTCTCAAAGGAGCGAATTGAGGTCGGGTAATTCCACACCATTGGTCGGAGACTGCGATAGAAGTTGTCGGGGATGACAGAGGAGAGTCATTGTACCGCAGTCAGGTAACGAATCATGCTCCGCAATCGACTCATTTCGAAGGTCTGACCGAAAGTGGCAAAATATTTCCAGTTACCCTTTCCTTTGCTGACGAACGAATAAGCCCTGATTATTTATTGTAAAATTACACTTAACGTACACAACATGCACTAGTTGCTACAGTCACGATGCGACGTTCACCTGTTTCTATGCAGGCAGTACAGCGTCGCGCTGACATGGGGACGTTACTAACTCAGCCTCTCCGAGCGTCTTCATGCCTACTACATTTGAGGGTCAGTGCCCGGACAACATTGCCCCGAAGCAGTACGACGGATTCATGAAACAAAATGTAAAAAAATCACCTCTGAATGTCTAAAGATTTTGTAGCATTGTGAAGTTCTAACATTACGGCTAACTTCAGAGAGACTCCAGTAGATGCATGCGTAGCGTACTAGTCTTGTGAACCAGTCGGTGGTTAGTTACTCACCAGGAAGCATTTCAAGCATATCTTTTTTTCTTTTTTTCTGTTTTTTGAGTCATCAGTCTTCTGACTAGTTTGAAAAACTTCGGCCTACCACCAATTCTTCTCCTGTACCAACCTCTTTATCTCAGAGTAGCAATTGCAATCTGCGCCCTCAGTTATCTGCTCGATGTATTCCAGTTTCTGTCTTCCTCTGCAGTTTTTACTCTGTACAGATACCTCTTGTACCACGAAAGCTATTTCCTGATTTCCTAACAGATATGTTACATCCTGTTCCTCATTCTTGTCAGTATTTTCCACATAATCCTTTCCTCTGAGATTCTGCAGAACCCCTATTTCGATTCCTTTCTGCTACGGTTTTCCCACAGTCCATGTTCCACTACCATACAATGCTGTGCTGCAGACGTACATCCTCAGAAATTTCTCCGTCAAATTCAGGCCTATGTTCGATACTAGAAGACTTCTATTGGCCAGAAATGTCCTTCTATCAGTGCTAGTCTGCTGTTGATGTCGTCCTAGCTGTGTCCTTGTGTTACTTTTCTGCCTAGGTAGCAGAATTCCTTAATTTCATCTACTTCGTGACTACCAATCCTGATGTTAAGTTTCACGCTCTTCTCATTTCTCCTACTCATGTTCGTCAGGATTGATGTCAGTAGAGCAAAATTGTGGGCGTTGCAATAATTAAAAGTAATTTAGCTTGAATGGAAGCATGTAAAGATGGTACATGGGTGCCTACCTAGGGCTGAGCAGCCCCAAGAGGGGTTGCCGTCTGCTCATCAGAGAGGCAGAGGCTAGAGGAGCGACTACTCGAGGCCGATGTCTGAAGTTAAGAGAGCGCGGAGCTGTCTCCAAGCCGCCATCGCCGCTCCCGGCCGCGTCCCCACGTGATCACACGACTACTCTCTAATTGGAGGGTTGATTCCGCCAACGCGCCTTGCTAGTAGCGTACCCTCGTCAGCGCAAACAACCCGTGGGACTAGAGCCTGACCGAGGAGCACGTGGCAGGAATATGCCGACCACGGTCTTCTGGCCAGCACCATCCACCACAGTACGGCCGTTCATTATGAATGGAAAAAATTATTTAATAAAATTTTGTCGGCAATGATCCCTCTTTGGGGATTTCCTCCCAGCACATCCTTTCCCCTTCCGAAGAAGGCTCTCTGGATGAAAATGAATGGGCTTATTCTAATTGATTATTTCATTAAAAAGATATATATATATATATATATATATATATATATATATATATATATATATATATATGATCATTACGAAGGGTCACAGAAATTAACATCCATAACATAGTGCCATAAATATGTGCAAAAGTTACAAAGCCTGAAGGAAGGCTCTTGAATAACAAACTTGTGAAGTTGGTGCGACGGCAGTGGGGCGGCGCCATGCTGTGAGTGTGTGTCGTCGGTATCAGTGGTGGTGGGTACCCAGGCGATGATGAGGGACACCGGAGCACAGCACACTGATACACTCCACCCTCGTGGGGGTGAGAGAATGCTCGCAGGCCTGACAGTCACAAGGGGGCTTTTGCCCCGTAATATTACTTTGAGTTCTTAAATCTAGGATTACAATGGTAATTACCCAAGTGGATGAATGAGAACATTTCAAAATGACAATAATTTAAAGATAAAACAAAATGGCTTACATGAGTGTTAAGACTCGTCAATTAAATTGGGATTCCATAGACTTTACATAGAAATACAAATCCATTACAAAATTAGTTCATTGACCTGACACCTAGACTACAACTTAATTCCAAGGGAGGCGGGGGGTGGGGGGGGGGCATGACAGATCACATGCACCAAGGTTGGCAGGTAGGTTCAGGTGCGATATTCACCTTCAGGTTGTGGGGGTGGTACTACTTCTCGGAAGGAAGTGAAATATTTGCAAAACCCTCTTTTACAGAGTATCCAGGATACTATAATCAGAATGATTACAGTGATGATTACCGAACCAGCGCTGGGTAATACAGCGGTGGCTAATCGCTTGGTTTGTTCGGCAATATGTGAGGCCACTCGGCCAAGGGCAACTTGGTTATTTTCCTGGGTAAGGATATTATTGATCGATTGGAGTAGATCTGAAACATTGGTATTCGGTAAATTCTTTAGCTTCTCATGGTGATGGAGTTTAAAATAGAGTTCAGGAAGGCATAAGGTAAATGTGGGAATGGTGACATGAAAGGTGGAGTGCAATTGAGCTGATATCCTCATAGAAGCAGCGTATAAGTCACACCTTGAACTATTATACACTAGGCCATTATTAGTCAGTGTTACCCGGTACGATTCAGTTTCTGACATTGAACGGTGCCACACCAGGGTGGCGGTGACAGTCTGTCGAACAGCGAATAGAAAACTGTTGCCAGCAGGTTGAATTATTGGTTGACTAAGTGAGACTAGAACACTAGGACATGGAGGTGTAGTAGTTTCACCTAAAAACAGTGACATCTCGCACTCAGTAGTGTTAGTGTGTAAAATTAGCGTGGAGCATAAGTAATGTGTTGTATGGGTGCAATTGGATAGTTCAGCGCGAGAGAGAGTGGCGTGGGTTTGTCGATCCTGCACACTCATGACTTCCGTCTTTACTCTAGTCCGTATTCTATACTCATTGCGCTGTTCATTCCATTCAATAAATCAAGTAATTCTTCTTAACTTTCAGTGAGGATAGCAATCTTATCAGACACTATATCAGTCATATCCTTTCGCCTTCAATTTTAATTCCACTCCTGAGTCTTTCTGAGGCGTGGCGGCTTCCATGAGGGAGTGCGAGTGGTCCTACTGGCGCCAGTTGTGGGCACGTTACTTCGTCTCTGGCCCTCTTCGTACCATCTTTGCTGGGTTATGTGTTGCTTCTGGGAATGTGTGGTGGCGAGTGGTGTGTCGCACACAGAGATGGACGGGTGTGCCTGAGTACTAAGCGTCCTGGAGATTGCAGCGGGTTGACCGTTGGGGTACAGGTGCTCGCGTTTTCCTGCAGTGTAGACGGTTCGTATCGACGAGTTTAGTGGGGAAGGAGCTGCACTCGTCACGTGCAGCCTGGTTACGACGTGCATCGTTCAGTCGTTGTGTGCTAAATATCCAGCAATGCACTGAACAACTTGGTAGCAACCACGAGCAGCAGGGCAGTGTTGTCCGTTGCTTACCTAGAGTCCTGAAGCTACTGGCGTCTTTGGCATTTGTTTGAAAATTATCAGTGAAGATAATTTAGTACATATGGCACGGTACTTTAAGTACTTAGGGTGATTTATATGGAACAAGCTTGCGGCCAATCAGTGAAGTACTACAACTGATTCGGTTTAACAGGTGGGAACCTTTGGGCAGCTAGGTCGTACCCTGTGTATATTAGAGCAGGATAACAAACGAAGATGTATGCATTTTAATGTCCTTTATTTGATATTTGTTTAACTATATGTAATGAGCCATGCTGGCCCAGGCTTTTACGTTGGTTTAAACCTTGACTGTTACGTTTGGTTTCCCGCGGTTATTGCGGTTATGCTGTGGTTCTTTCTCTTTCTAAATATCGCAGCAGCGGTGTGTATAGATATTCGCCCCTTGTACTATATTTGGCCTGGTGTTTATAGTTTCCGGCTATCCTGTGTGCGGCAGTCGGTCGGTTGGTGTGGATCAGCGAGGAAATCTCCGCTCGGCGCAGTGGGCCGGGCCCGCTGACGGTCTCTACGCAGTGACTGAGTGTGTCGGAACTGTTCCGATTGCTACGATGTTAGTGGCTCACCGACCCAGGACGTCAGAGTTGAGTGGCGATTTAATTACCGAAGACAGTCTGTTCACATTATGCCATTGGTTTTTATGGTTGGCTGCTGCGGGTATTCCCGTGAGCAACATCGAGTGTTCGAGTTGGTGAAAGTTTGGCCACCGGCTCAGTGGCCGAGCGGTTCAAGGCACTTCAAACTGGACCCGCGCGACCACTACGATCGCAGGTTCGAATCCTGCCTCGGGCATGATTGTGTGTAATGGCCTTAGGTTAGTTAGGTTTAAGTAGTTCTAAGTTGTAGGGGACTGATGACCTCAGATGTTAAGTCCCATAGTGCTCAGAGACATTTGAACCATTTGAACCAAAGTTTGGTCACCATCCCGTGGAGTTTAGCCGTACTTTGGTTATTTGAAGTCCAAGTGCACCAGCGGAATTTTCTGCCTTGTGGCCGTTAGCGTTCCGGTTACATGCCCTGGCCGCTGATGTAAAATTCAGGCAGTGTCCTTTCCTCACCGTGTTGTCGCTGTCCAACACGTGTGTGTAGTTTCGACAGCTTATGCATACTTGATTGTGGGAAGCTACACCTTTTACGCATTGGCTTTCGAGTTCCTTGTGTACTGGTCGGGTGGATAGCAAGTCGTCTTGTCGGTGTGTCCGTTGACTGCCTCTTGGTTGGGTCGCCGGCGGATCGGATATAGTTTGGCCGACTACCTGTCTCCCCTAGGCGAACGTTAATATTTCAAGTGCAGACTGAACCCTGGAAAATTCTGAGCGCTGCTGGCTACACTGCCTTTTCTTATTGGTGTTTGATTGTGTATTTTAATGGCTCGTAGCCGATGGTTTGAATTTGTATGCTTTTAGTTGGGTTTTAAATAATGGGACTTCAGCCGTTTTAAAATTGAAAATTCTTACTTGTCATGTCTTGCATTGTTTGGGCCTTCAGCCTCATTTAAAAAATATATATATTTGTATGCTTTTAGTTGGGTTTTAAATAATGGGACTTCAGCCGTTTTAAAATTGAAAGTTCTTACTTGTCATGTCTTGCATTGTTTGGGCCTTCAGCCTCATTTAAAATATATATGAAAATATATATGAAAATTCATTGCTGTTGTGTTTTACAACCATGGGCTTTCAGCCATCTTAAAATTAAAATTCCTTACTTGTTAAGTCTTAGATTGTTTGGGCCTTCACCCTCACTTAAAATATTTTTGGATAAAGCTTTGAGCCTTCTGCCTTTTGAAAATTTATTGTAGTTGTGTTTTTCAGTCAAGGGCCTTCAAAAAATCTTAACTATTTGTGTGTATTTCGCTAGAATCTGCGTTACTGTCAGTCTGCTCGTAATTAAATTATTATTAAATAAAAATATTTGTTTGGTAATGATAAATCAGGCATCAGGTTGGGGCATCCTTCGTGTGTTTTCCTTAAATTAATCCCGATCCTCTTTCTTGGACTCACTTTATTTAATTCCTTCATTGTTGCTTCGACGTATAGATTGAACACTAGGGGCGAAAGGCTCCATCCCTGTCTTACACCCTTTTTAATCCGAGTACTTCGTTCTTAATCACCCACTCATATTTCCTGCTGGCTCTTGTACATATCGTATATTACCCGTCTCTCTCTATAAGGTTACTACTATTTTCCTCAAAATCTAGAACATCTTGCACCATTTCACACTGTCGAATGCTTTTCCCTGGCCGACAGAACTAATAAACGTGTCTTGATTTCTATTTTTGGTCTTGCTTCCATTATCAGCCGTAACGTCAGAATTACCCCTCTCCCGCCTTTACATTTCCTAAGGCTAAACTGATCATTATCTAAAAGATCCTCAGTTTTCGTTTTCGTTGTACCATACATTATTCCTGTCAGCAACTCGGATGCACGAATGGTTAAGCTGTTTCAGCGATACTTCTCGCACTTATCGGCTTTTGCTACTGTCGGTATTGTGTGGATGATATGTTTCGAAAGTCAGATGTGCATGGCCTGTCCTATTCATTCTACGGACTAACGTGAGTAGTCATTAGTTGCCATTTCCGACGATCATTTTAGAAACTTTGATGGAATATTATATATCCCTTCTGTCTTATTTTATACTAAGTCCTCCAAAGCTCTTTCAAATTCTGATTCTAGTACGGCCTTGTATCACATCAGAGAAACCTCTCCCCACCCCCCCACCCCCAACCCCCAGAGACATCCAGTTTACTCTTCGGCCTATCGCCGGCCGGTGTGGCCGTGCGGTCTAGGCCCTTCAGTCTGGAACCGCGTGACCGCTCCGGTCGCTGGTTCGAATCCTGCCTCGGGCATGGATGTGTGTGATGTCCTTAGGTTAGTTAGGTTTAAGTAGTTCTAAGTTCTAGGGGACTAATGACCACAGATGTTAAGTCCCATAGTGCTCAGAGCCTTCGGCCTATCCACTCTCTCCTCTTCATTTAATAATGGAGTTCCTGTTACACTCTTAATGATATCAGCCTTGTCCTTAATTTCACCGAAGGTTGCTTTGATTTTCCTACATGCTGAGCCAGTCCTACCGACAGTTATTTCTTTTTCGATTTTTTCAAATATTTCATGCATCCACTTCGTCGTAGCTTCCCTATACGTCTTAATTATTTCGTTCCTCAGCGACATATTTCTGTATTCTTGTATTTCCCTGAACATTTTTGTGCTTCATTCTGTCACCCATTTCTTCTATTATCTTCTATTACTGAAGGTTTTTTAGAAGTTCTCTTGTTCCTTGTATCTAAGTTTTTCTTTCCAGCTTGTGTTTTGCCCTTGTTTGAGCTGTCCATTCCTCTTCAACTACGATGTCTACTGAGCTATTCCTTTTTGCAGTGTCTGTAGCGTTAGAGAACTTCAAGCATATCTCTTCATTCGTTAGTGTGCCACTTCTTTGCGTGTTGATTCTTTTTACTGATGCCTTAAACTTCATGCTACTCTTGTCCACTACCACACCACTGCTTGTTGGTACGCCTTACAATACAGCATCTGATTTCGTAATCTCTGTCTGACCATGTTATAATGTAACTGAAATCTTCCCTTGTCTGCAGGCCGTTTCCAAGTGTACTCCTCCTCTTGTGATTCTTGTGTAGAGTATTCGCTATTACTTGCCGAAATTTATTACAGAACGTAATGAATCTTTCTCCTTTCTCATTCCTAGTACCAAGCCCGTATTCTCCTGTAACTCCTTCATCTACGCCGTCCCCTACAGCTGTATTCCAGTCCCCCATGGCTATTAGATTTTCACCGCCTTTTACATAGCAGTTACCCGTTCAGTATCCTCATCTATTTTCTCTCTTCTCATCTTCAGCTTCCTGAACTATCGTCGACAGTGTTGGTTTGCTGTCGATTCTGATAAGAACAATCCTGTCACTGAACTGTTCACAGTAACACACTCTCTGCCCTACATTCCTATTCATAACGAAACCTGTTCCCGTTATACCATTTTCTGCAGCTGTTGTTATTACCCTTTACCCATCTGACCAGGCAGTCTTTTCTTCTCTCCATTACACTTCACTGACCCCAAACATCTAGACTGAGCCTTAGCATTTCCTTTCTCAGATTTTATAGCTCCCTTGGCAGTCCACTCCCGAATATCGGAATGATGGAATATTCGGGAAACTTTTGCCAATGGAGATATCATTATGGCACTCTTCCAATTACATATCATATGTCCAACAGATTAACATTATGTACACTATGTGATCAAACGTATCCGGACACCCCCATGAACATATTAGGTACATTGTATATTAGGTGTATCAGCGACATCAGTAGTCATTAGACATCGTAAGAGAGCAGAATGAGGCGCTTCGCGGAACTTACAAACTTCGAACTTGGTCACCTGGTTGGGTGTCACATGTGCCATACGTCTGTATGCGAGACTTATATATTCCTAACCATCACTAGGTCCACTGTTTCCGATGTGATTGTGAACTGGAAACGTGAAGGGAGACGTCCAGCACAAAAGCGTACAGGCTGACCTCACCTGTTGACTGACAGAGACTGCCGACAGTTGCAGAGGGTCGTAATGTGTAAGAGTCAGACATCTATCCAGAACATCACACAGGAATTTCAAACTCCATCAGTATACACAGCAAGTACTATGACAGTCTGGCGGGAGGTGAGAAAACTTGAATTTCATGGTCGAGCGGCTGCTCATAAGCCACACATCACGCCGGTAAATGCCAAATGACACCTCGCTTGGTGTAAGGAGCGTAAAAATTGGACGATTGAACAGTGGAAAAACGTTGTGAGGAGTGACGAATCACGGTACACAATGTGCCGGTTCGATGGCAGATTGTTGGTATGGCGAACGCCCAGGGAACGTCATCTACCAGCGTGTGTAGTGCCAACAGTAAAATTCAGTGGCGGTAGTGTTATGGTGTGGTCATGTTTCTCTTGGAGGGGACTTGCACCCCTTCTTTTGCGTGGCACTATCACAGTACAGGGCTACATTAATGTTTTAAGAACTATCTTGCTTCCCACTGTTGAAGAGCAATTTGGGGATGGCGATTGCATCTTTCAGTACGATCGAGCACCTGTTTATAATGCGTGGCCTGTGACGGAGTGGTTACACGACAATAACATCCCTGTAATCAACTGGTCTGCACAGAATCCTGACCTGTAAACTACGGAACAGGTTTGGGTTGTTTAGGAAGGCTAACTTCGTACCGTGAAGAATGGGCTGCCATTCCCCAGGAAACCTTACAGCATCTGGCTGAACGTGTGCCTGCGAGAGAGGAAGCTGTCATCAAGGCTAATGGTGGGCGGATACCACACTGAATTCCTGCATTACCGATTGAAGGCGCCACGAACATATAAGTCATTTTCAGCCAGGTGTCCGCATACTTTGAATCACTTAGTATATCTTTAATGCCATGGTTCCCATTGCCTTGTGCATCTTCATGCCTTCATCACCGCTAATTCTTCCGTCTTTAGGGGCAGTTTTCCACTTCTATGGCAAGAGAATTCCCTGAACCTCTGTCTCCTCCTCCGCCCTCTTTGCAAGGCCATTGGCAGAATGAGGGTGATTTCTTATGCTGGACGTCTTCGGGCTCCAATGCTTATTTTCGTTCAGAATGTAAGAGGTGACGGGGTTCGAACCAATTACCGAGAATGTTTTGTCTCCTAATCAACGACACTATCTATAGACCACGAGCAGTTTACCCCTCTTAAATTCTTTTACTGCTATATGTATTATCGGGTGGAAACAGTAATTACCAAAGGTAAAACTGTAACGCCGGCCCATGTATATAATAATTCTCCAAATCTTAATTAACACTCAGCCTTTTTAAAGGAGCCCAAAGCATAATAATCATAGTGTTATGGAATAACTTGAAACTACATTCAAATTTTACTTGTCCTTATATATGAACATCAATCAAAAGAAACGTCGATATTTCTTTATTTTTCCCCTTTCTGTTTTTAAGTTACCTCAAACAATTTTTTTCATTTCTCAGTTCAGCATCGCCGCAAGATTGTGGATGCCTGAAATTGGAAGAAATTCTGCAGTAGTATATCTAAATACTTATATCTAAATGAAGTATTAATCTATGACTGTAATAATATTATAATAAGCAATCTGATTTCTGTGCTTAGTGTGTATTCCACTCAACCAAAAATTCTTAATACGCAGGTTCTCCTCACTTTGTTTGGAAAATATTCCCTAAATAGCCTGGAAGAATTGTCTGTCGACATATTTATCGCGTAACTCTCGTAATAAATAATCAGAATTCATTCATTTATTAGTGGTCCTATCACTGTCGGCAGAGTTCGTCAGTGCTCTTACCACTTGGAACCTCTCGTATCTCCGTTTGTAGCCAACACGCCAACTGCCTGTTGAGGCGCACTACTACTCACAGGTACCTTGTTGACTACCTGCATCCCGCCTGTACGTATCATAAGTGGCTCCTGATTAATATCTGAACTTCTCCAACTAGTAGAAAAGAACATGTAACTAACAAATTAAGAAGAGAGTTCAGTCAGCTTAACAATTTTTGGAAACAGGAAAAAATTTTTTTTTTTTGGAACACAAAGTGAAACACTGTCTCGTAACTTTATCTAAGATAAAAGTTTTGTTGGTGCTAAAGTTTCCCAAATTACATCTTTTGACAATTTTGTTCTTACCGTTACTGTTCTTTTCACATACAGCTCTCAAATTTCCTCTCTCTTTCTTTTTTCAGGAATATGTTCTTAGATTAATCGCAAAAGTGTATTGCTCTCCAATCCAAGCAAAACCAGTGCCGCTTGTACAAAATCTTTTTTCTCCATGCAGTTGTTTCATGCAGTCCTCTGTACATTTCCCCGTACAGCTTTTTTAAAGGACTCGACATTCACTATCTCTGGCTACTGCGCTAGTTAATATTGCCACTGTTTTTCTACAATCTGCTTTGTTACTGCGTTCACAGAGCTCCCTTTCTACTACTAGTAGTAATATTTTGCCAACCAAACTCTGTGCCATATTAAAAACTCAAAAATGCTTTAGAATCCAGATTTGGTCCTGTTACATAAATTCGTTTCGCATTACAATACAAAAGTACCAAGATGAAAAATTCTACCGAATACTTAGCGATGTCAAACAAAGAATGACCTGACAAAGTGAGCACATAAAAGCGGAATACCTATACTTTTTCCAGTTTCTACGTCACTTAAATGAAAATTAAAGCATCCATACGCGAATGTTCTGAGAAATGATACGAAGCTGGAACAGTTACATGTGGTGATGGATAGTAAAAGATTCGCTTCCAGTTTCAAATACGAAAAGTTGCAGTAAATAATGACAGACTGGAGGATAAGATTTCTGTTATTTCGTGTTATTTGTTGTTTGTTACGTGCATGGTATTTTAGGAGAAATGTTAAGTCAAGCTGGATGAAGACAAGAGTTTTACAATCTACTCTGTATTGTTAGACTGAATTCATTTGTCACACATTGTTCAAAACAAAAGTCGGGCTGTTAGTGTTTACCTACTAATGTAATTCTGTGAACTGAAGCAACATAGTGTGGGAAAGTGGTGAAAAATGTTGGAAATAGCAAGCAGCCAGCGTATCTTTTATTATTTTCGTATTTTTATTTGATTTTTGTTCAAATTTAAATATAAAGGAAAAATGAATCTTTCTTTGAAAATACATAGGGACAAGTACTAAATCAGTAGTAGATTGTTAGCAGACCATTACAAAAAGAAACAGGATCATTTTCATGTTGCACTTCTCATTTAGGTATGGAAAATATTTTCCAGTATGTTGAAATGTTAACTTTGTGTTTTCAGATAATGCTATTTGATCTCTTCTTTAAACTGTATGTCTTACATAGTTAATTTCAGTCATCGTTACGAATAATTATTACTGAGTATGTAATTTGTGTTTTAAGCTTATATTTTGTAAAGAATATGAATTTGGCAGATATATAAAATAGTTAACTTCATTTAACTGTTAACTAATTAGGTTTGGAGCATTTCACTTTTCTTATCAAAAAGGCTTTTTTGTGTTCTCTCATGTTTGTGTTTGTCTGGTAAATCACAATTAAGATCATCCATTAAAAAGAACAGGTGCAGATCGTTTAATTTTGTGTAACATTTAGTGAAAAGGCTTTGCCATTATATTATCTTGAACTCGTTAACTGGATACAATAATAATTTTGATTTAATTTCCCCTTGTTAAATACCTTTTACTTGAGAATTGTGGTACGACGTCATTTTGAAAGTTATCTTAAAAAAATATAAGGATAATGTGAATCTTCACTTGTTTACTTTGCTTCTGGACTGTCTCTTTCTGAATGTATAGTCTCTTTATGAATGTAAACTGCTGCATACCAAAAAGATTATATTCATAGAGAAGAAATGTGGCGTAAGACAAACTCCCGTTTACAGTTGAGAATTAAATCTGTTTGTGAGCATGAGAAACAATTCTTACTGTCTGAATGTGAATTAAATATGCCCCTGCTGAACCAACACTGTCTGGTCTGACAACAATTAAACTCCGCCGTGTCAGTCGACCCTGTGAAACTGAAAACTCATATCTGCTGTAATTGGCTTATATGTGTCGCAATGGAAAACATCGTGTAACTGTTGTCACAGAAAAAGAAGGAAAGGCATGTCTCAATTTCTGAGCTGCTGCTGACTACAGAGACTCACACACGATGCAAACTTGATTACATAAAATTTATCTGTCGTAGAAAAGCATGTTCATCAGGTAATGCGAGACGGATATTGATGTAGGATAATCTGAGTTACTGTCTAGACAAAAGTTCTTCTCAAGAAACTGTGTTAAAAAAATTCGTCTAAAAATAATATCGACATTATTCCATTTACAGAATTTCATTACTGAACGCTCAGTAATAAAAATGAAAATATTTTATTACTTACAGTTAAGTCAGATCAACACTGGAGAAACTGAAATATGTTACCCAACTTGAAAATTTATTCTGACAGAAAATTGCTCTCAGATTACTATTGGTAAAACTATTTTCGTCTTTTCAAATTCACTAACATAATGTGAAAAAACTTTATACAATTAGGAAGAAATTCCTGATCTGGATGTCCGTGCTGAACCCAGAGTGCCTAATTAAATGCTGCCGCAATAAAGTAAAATATGTTCATTGTTTCACATTAAATCCCAATCTTCTCAAAATAGTATACATTCCACTCAGTGCAGAATGATACGATTCCTTTTGTAATAGAAGTATCTTTCCCTCAGTTCACTAAAATAACTCGCAACAGCACCATGTTCTGTGTCTTTCCTGTAGAGGCTCACTATCACGACACTCCGCAACAACTCCCTCTCTCCTCTTCTCGCTATCACCTGCGCATCATCGCAGAACACAGATGATATGACTAGAATCCAGGCAGCTCATCGTCTCTAAGGAGGCTGCGCGCCGTAGCTAAACGATGCAGTTATTATAAGTGCGTCTTAAGACATCCAAAAATAAGAAAATTTCTGATGAAATTATTCACACACACACACACACACACGTTTCAACATATCAATATTTAATGTCCTTTGGTGGTATATCGCGTCAGCCGCTGTGGCCGAGCAGTTCTACGCGCTTCAGTGCGAAACCGCGCGACTGTTACGGCTGCAGGTTCGAATCCTGCCTCGGGCATGTATGTGTGTGATGTCCTTAGGTTAGTTAGGTTTAAGTAGTTCTAAGTCTACTGGACTGATGACTACAGATGTTAAATCCCATAGTGCTTATAGCCATTTGAACCAGTTTTTCTCTCTCGCAGGGTACATTCAAAATCTATTCCAATTAGACAAGGAGGAGATGATGAATGGTGCGTAATGATTGCAGTTTCATTTTTTCCTCACAATAAATCTGTCTGTCTTCAATCGTTACTTGTCCTTCCAATACTTTAGGACTTTCAGCTGCTGTCAGCTTCTCCAGGTCGAAACAAACACTTTGCGGAATCTTTTTGTGTAGCCACTGATGCTTTTCGTATCTTTCTTCGGTTTGGCAGTCACCCATTGAGAAACTTTAAGCACCAAGACGTGATATAGTTACAATGCATTTCACATAGCAGTTTGTGCTGTTGTTCTGCTGTGGAGTGATGTGGTTACGTTCGATCCTGCCCGATTTTTCGACGCAGTCTGACTTTGTTGTCAGTTCGAACTGATTGAGAGCTCTACAATGATGGAGCAAGTGGGTGAAATCTTTTCTGCTACTTGATGTGGTGCTCGTTAAGTGAGTAGGTTACTGTAGAAGAGAATTCTTAGTATCATCAGTTTTAACTAGATAACCCTGCCCGTTCATACTTGCAATGACACCCCTTTATATTGGGAAGTGAAAGACAACATCCTGGTCATTTTTCCTAAAATTGAAACCGATTATAAGATCAAGTATTGTATAAGAGGGTCATGCCATTTTGATTTTTGTATGTCATCGATGTGCACGTCAGAGAGAGAGAACAAGTTATGTTACTGTTAAACTATCTTTGGTCTCCTCGTGGCACGGTTTTCGTCTCTGCGCAGTTGATTCTTAGTTGAAGTGTGGTAGAGGATGGACGTATATAGTAGTGCTGTGTGGACTTGTAATTTTATCTGTTAGATGAAGAAAGGACAGCAAGGATGAATGTCATGCACACTTCTTTTTTTCTTTAAGAGAAGAAGCTTGAGGAAAGACTGCAGCTCCGCGCACCTAATTTGTCGGAGCGATTACAGTCAGCTCGTTAACTAGCTCAGAGCTGGGGGAAAGACCACCGCATTTCCCAGAATCATGGAGTAAGATATTAACTGATTTGGTTATGAGGCTTTTATAGAAATTATCTGTTAACTTCGTACTCTCTTTAAATCATTGTTCACTTTGTTAAGCATAATATGGTTCAGTCTAATATTATGTGCGAAGATCTCGCAAAATTTTATTCTGTCTTTTCGAATGTATACATTCTAAAATATTTTCCTTGGAATAGCACTTCATAGGAATAGTTACTCTTCCCACCCCACTGTTTACATTACGCCTTACCTCATGCAACAGTCTGAATAGTATTTGGAAACAGAAATCTACCTTAGCCGCTGCCTGCTTGCTATTGTGCTTTCGAGAAATCTGCAACAATGTTGTCGAGACGGGAGGTAATTGGAAATTTTGATTAGGGCCAAATAATTGTTATACTTGCATTTCGCATTTAATACAAAGTCAAACCGCATTCAGACCACTTACAGTTCAGTTCATATTAGAATCTGTAAAACTGGGCTAAATTTCTAATAGAAACAAATATAGAGAGCAACTTACAGTTCTTCTGCATGTAATTTGAAGAGTAGTGGAAATAAACTGCGTCCTTGAATTTCATCCGTCCACTTCCTCTATCATTCGTACTGCCCTCAGAGTCCATGTTTACATGTATGCTATCCGTCATTGCCTATAGCTTGTATCCACTTTCGTAGTAATTTCGAACACCACCATACAAGAACAAATCAAGCTGAGTCAGATGAGGTGAAGGTGCTGACTATAATAAGGACTTCATCCTATTTACCTTGCTTCGTTCACTAGTAAAACGTACAATCTGAGCGAGAGTTGTGTAATGTTCGAAGGTCAAGTACCATCTCTTCCAACGACCTGTACAATGGTGAAGTGACATGGGGTGGTCGAATAGGGACCCATGCCATAGAATATATGACAATCTGTGTTTACGGCACTACAGCACGACTATTCCCTGTATTGCTCATTTTGTCTTTTGTAAAACAAGCTTCATCCGAGAGAAGAATGTACACAGGAAAGTCCGAATCGACAATACAGGAGCGGAGCTTTCAGTTACTTAATATGGTGTGAAATGAAATGTAGACGGTTGTTAGTATTTGTATTTTCAGCAAACTTCAGGGGTCTAGTTACAGTTAAAGTGTTGCCACATTGCTTTACAAACAGTACTATGGGTGACAACCTGCACGTGAGCTTATCGAGTGCTAATAGAAGGCTTCTTACATATGCGAGTAAGCACCCCTTTTTCCAAGTAAGGAAATGAGAAGTTTTCGTTAGTCGTTCTTTAGTGAACATACTTGCACTCTTTACCTATACCAACGGAATAGGCTCCGATGTGACCCAGTACAAAATGTTAGCGTCTCTACAGGATCCATTTTCTTGTCAGTACTTGAGAAACATTTCTACTCATTTTATACCCGGGTAAAGCACTGTTTCTCTAGAGCTAACAGTCCATCAGGTTGGACTGTCCAGTACTCGCAGCAAGTAATGTTCGTCGTAAATCAATTCATTCGATCATATAACTCTATTAGTTGATTCTCGTATTTCCATCACTGAAAACATATGAATAAAACCAGATTTGTACTCATCCAAGAGTAAATACACTCCTGGAAATGGAAAAAAGAACACATTGACACCGGTGTGTCAGACCCACCATACTTGCTCCGGACACTGCGAGAGGGCTGTACAAGCAATGATCACACGCACGGCACAGCGGACACACCAGGAACCGCGGTGTTGGCCGTCGAATGGCGCTAGCTGCGCAGCATTTGTGCACCGCCGCCGTCAGTGTCAGCCAGTTTGCCGTGGCATACGGAGCTCCATCGCAGTCTTTAACACTGGTAGCATGCCGCGACAGCGTGGACGTGAACCGTATGTGCAGTTGACGGACTTTGAGCGAGGGCGTATAGTGGGCATGCGGGAGGCCGGGTGGACGTACCGCCGAATTGCTCAACACGTGGGGCGTGAGGTCTCCACAGTACATCGATGTTGTCGCCAGTGGTCGGCGGAAGGTGCACGTGCCCGTCGACCTGGGACCGGACCGCAGCGACGCACGGATGCACGCCAAGACCGTAGGATCCTACGCAGTGCCGTAGGGGACCGCACCGCCACTTCCCAGCAAATTAGGGACACTGTTGCTCCTGGGGTATCGGCGAGGACCATTCGCAACCGTCTCCATGAAGCTGGGCTACGGTCCCGCACACCGTTAGGCCGTCTTCCGCTCACGCCCCAACATCGTGCAGCCCGCCTCCAGTGGTGTCGCGACAGGCGTGAATGGAGGGACGAATGGAGACGTGTCGTCTTCAGCGATGAGAGTCGCTTCTGCCTTGGTGCCAATGATGGTCGTATGCGTGTTTGGCGCCGTGCAGGTGAGCGCCACAATCAGGACTGCGTACGACCGAGGCACACAGGGCCAACACCCGGCATCATGGTGTGGGGAGCGATCTCCTACACTGGCCGTACACCACCGGTGATCGTCGAGGGGACACTGAATAGTGCACGGTACATCCAAACCGTCATCGAACCCATCGTTCTACCATTCCTAGACCGGCAAGGGAACTTGCTGTTCCAACAGGACAATGCACGTCCGCATGTATCCCGTGCCACCCAACGTGCTCTAGAAGGTGTAATTCAACTACCCTGGCCAGCAAGATCTCCGGATCTGTCCCCCATTGAGCATGTTTGGGACTGGATGAAGCGTCGTCTCACGCGGTCTGCACGTCCAGCACGAACGCTGGTCCAACTGAGGCGCCAGGTGGAAATGGCATGGCAAGCCGTTCCACAGGACTACATCCAGCATCTCTACGATCGTCTCCATGGGAGAATAGCAGCCTGCATTGCTGCGAAAGGTGGATATACACTGTACTAGTGCCGACATTGTGAATGCTCTGTTGCCTGTGTCTATGTGCCTGTGGTTCTGTCAGTGTGATCATGTGATGTATCTGACCCCAGGAATGTGTCAATAAAGTTTCCCCTTCCTGGGACAATGAATTCACGGTGTTCTTATTTCAATTTCCAGGAGTGTATGTAAAGCTGTAACTGTACGCTGTGTGTTTCTTTCACGAATCTTGTTTAGTCTTCAGCTTCTTTGCTACATGTAAGGCTCCAGCAGCAAATCAACAACATTCTGAAACATGCCAACTCTGCTTCCAGAGAAACAGTGGATTAATTCCACTGACGTAAGCGACTTTCACAAAGGGAAGACAGTCACGTTTTCGTGCCTGGGCTGCTACTGACGTGAGAGTCTGTCGAAAGTGGTCAAAGCACGATGAAGTAACAACTAGGCGACAAGGTACTGCACGCATCATTACAGAACATGGAGGTCGGAGGCTTGCCAGCACTGGAAAAAGGAACAGCCGTCTATCTGTGGCGGAGATGACAACTCAGTACTGTGTATCAACAGGCACAGGTGTTACATACCACAACGTTCAGCACACCTTATCGAACATCCACGTTAGGTGAGCTTGATGTGTTCCCATATTGACCTAACAACATCGGTTATTACGATTGCAGTGGGCCCAGGATCAACGAGATTCGACCGTGGATAAATGAAATCATGAAGACTAGCCGAATGGATCACGTTTCTAGTCGCACTAAGTCGATGGTCGCATTTGTATAGTACTCTATCCACACTGCTCGAAACGCGCACAGGACAACGGACGCAGAATGGTTATGGTTGTATAATTCCATGATGTAAATTCATGTGGACCTCCATCCTGTTTATGATAGCAATCGAGGGCATCATGACAATTGGGTATTTCGTGCAAATTTCTGCAGACCACCCTTATCACTTCATATCTCATATCTTCTCTGATGGTAATGGAATCTTCCATCATTATAACTGTAGGTATTATAAAGCCACAATCCTGTTACAGTAGTTTGAGGAGCTCAATCACATTAATCTCTTGGCCACCAAATTTTCCTGATTTGTACGCTATATAACACATCTAAGACGCTGTCAGCCACAAGCTCTGAGCTTTCACATCACCCTCGTGTAATTTACAGGAAGTACGGGACCTTTTCTTAGACTTCTCGTCCCACATACCTCCAGAAATCTCCAAGGACCCGTAGAATCGACGTCACGCGGTATAGATACTGTATCGGGCTCCACACGTTGACCAACACTGTACTAAGGTATTACTGGGTCATGGCTAAGCAGTATTCACCGAGGCATCAGCAGTTTAAGGTTTTTATGGTCTCTCTATGCAATACAATGCACGATGTAAGGGCTAGAAGCGCTAATCTATCTATTGGTGACTGAGGACCGTGCACTGAACAACATTACATTAGCATTTACATCATTTGTAGATTAATAAGTAGAAATATTAGGAATAACATGTTTTAAGGTTGGTTAGTACCTTCAAGTACTTGAAGCAACAGCAAGCCATTAATGTTCATTTTCCGCAGGTCGGCAGGTCAGATGTTGAAGTATGAACAGTGCACACAAAATAGTTTATATTGAAATGCGTAATCCACTTAGCACTGTAGTTACGACTTCCCATTAAAAAAAAAATGGGTCTTAAAGTTTGTAACGAGTTTGTTGGGAGAAAAACTAGCCAAGACGTTCAGGTGTGTACATATTAAGGTGCCACAATAAAAATACCTGCACATACATCTGTCACACTTTGCTTAATATCAGTTCACACCCGCTGTAAGGAAACAAAAGTGTGAAAATGTCATAGTCCACCAATAAGTGGTATAGGTTTGAAAACCGGTTACAAAATTATATGGTTTATTTGAATGACTGTTTCCTCTCACTAAAACGAATAGAAATAGATCACCAAAGCCTACAAATCACTGACTGCCAACTCGTGTAGCTTTATTCCATCTCTTTGAGCAATAAATCTGTGTCAAAAGCGCACCACACTCACAGCAGGTTCTTTTTTTTTGCGTTACAGATCAGAAAGCTATTTGCCAACTGCGTGTAAGTAAATTACAAAAGAAAAACTTACTATGAAGGCATGTAAATGCGGGTGCAGTGTTTAGCTGTCAAGCTGTACAAACTTGGTTATTTTCAGAACTGATGGAAAGAAAAACATTTTAAGAAACTTTAAGACCACTCAAGTAGAATTGTCAAATGTGGCATCTAATCATCCTTCAGTCTCGATGATAAACACGATAAGTGGGGTTTCTTTCTGGGCACTCGACGTACGCATCTTACAGGTATTTGTCCTGATTCCCAGTGAAATGTAGTCTCATAAATTTTGTAAACTGTAGTTTCACTTCCTAGTGGTGAGATAATATTGCTTATCCGGTGATTATCGTTAGCAATAAAAGTAAAAAGAAAACTTAGCTCCTTCCGAATAGGCCATGAAGGCCCAACGGTACCGACAGGCCGTCGTGTCATCCTCAGCCCACAGGCGTCACTTGATGTGGAGGTGCGTCACTTGATGCGATCAGCACACCGCTCTCCCCGTCGTCTGTCAGTTTACGAGAACGGAGCCGTTACTTCTCAGTCAAGTAGCTCCTCAGTTTCCCTCACAAGGTCTGAGTGCACTCAGCTTGCCAACAGCGCTCGGCAGACCTAATGGTCACCCACCCAAGTGCTAGCCGAGCCCGACAGCCCTTCAAAAATGGCTATAAGCACTATGGGGCTTAACATCTGAAGACATCAGTCCCCTAGACTTAGAACTACTTTAATCCAACGAACCTAAGGACATCACACACATCCATGCACGAGGCTGGATTTAAACCTGCGGCCGCAGCAGCAGCGCCTAGAACCGCTCGGCCACTACGGCCGGCCGACAGCGCTTACCTGTGGTGATCTGACGGGAACCGGTGTTACCACTGTGGCAAGGCCGTTGGCTAGTAATAAAAGTAGGATAATTAAAATTAATCGTGATATGCAGCGGCCAGATATTATCGAAAAAATGACAGGTTTTGACTACGTTCAGTACTGCTTTTGTCATAAAATGGTAACCGTCATATACTCGAACATAGCGCTTGCCTCGTTACGGTTCATTAGATAGCAGATTCCGTGCTGCTAGTGTTAGATCCACTGCGTCCTCTGCCCCAGCCTCCACTCCCCCCCCCCCCCCCTTCCCCCCCAAGTCCTCGTTACATCTGTTGCTGACTCTCCGCAGCGATTTCTAAGAAATTATTCAGTTTTGTCTACTTTACTTCAGGTATACCTGGGCTGCCAGAGACATCCCCTATCAACCAACTGTTTCAAGTGGATATCGAAGCTGGTAGCGAACAGTTTAACTACACATGCATTAAATATATCCCTTTGCATGTCAGTTACTACCACATATCTTTATCGAAATTTGAAGCTTCATATTCATATTAACGCTATAGTAATAATAGCAGTGTGTTATGTAGAATCAGGGATGTCACACACACAGATGGCAAATGTAAGACGTTCTCACTTTCGTTTTGAGATCCTACCGCAGTGCTGACGATACAAACTACTGCGATTATCGTGGTTCCCGGAGAGCACTTGGAAAACGTTCGAGTTCTCTATTTCGAGTACAGACGCAAAACTCGAACTGGAGAATATTCCGCTGCCTTTCTGTTTACAGCTTTGAAAAGAATTTGAATAGCAACGTTCACATCCCAGGGAAACTCGCCGCAGCAAATAGCGCGGAGCCAATTCAGACTGTGCCAGCCAATTTTCCCGACAATTTGAATATAAATCACGTTACACGGCGTTCCTTTTGTGGAGGTCAAAATGCGAAAAACTCCGAGCACGATTCCTAATCAATGGAATCGAAGGCTGCACCCCGGGCCTCAGCGAGACTTCGCCCAGCGTGTAACATGGCGGCTTTCGATGAATACATAATTTTTTTCGGGGGTTTTAATTTTCTTCGTTAATAACCGTGGCTGATGGAAACGCCAGTCGCACGGCATTTAAAATGCAAAGCCCGCTATGGCCGCTGGCGCCTCTTGCTGTTCATTTGTCAACGGTCCTTCCCCTCTCAGTGATCATGTAAGGTGTAACAGGAGAAGCCCGACACAGCCTTGCCTATTGTTTCCCCCTTAACTTACTTCTGGTCCCATGTAGACTGCATGGCGTTAGCGTTTGTTCCTTTAATAAAAACACAGTGGTGAATGAGTTCCTAAAGGAGAACAGTACAGGACAGGAGTATTATTTGCGAACTGTAATAGATAGTTACCTAGTTATTTAGTTTCATGTCCCGTGGACTATATTCACTGTAAATCGTAATGATGTGGAACGAGTCAGCTGAATGGGTTGAAAATAAATAAATTGCATGGTCCTGATGGGATTCCAATTCGGTTTTACAGAGAGTACTCTACTGCATTGGCTCCTTACTTAGCTTGCATTTATCGCGAATCTGTTGCCCAACGTAAAGTCCCGAGCGACTGGAAAAAAGCGCAGGTGACGCCTGTATATAAGAAGGGTAGAAGGACGGATCCTCAAAATTACAGACCAATATCCTTAACATCGGTTTGTTGCAGGATTCTCGAACATATTCTCAGTTCGAATATAATGAATTTCCTTGAGACAGAGAAGTTGCTGTCCATACATCAGCACGGCTTTAGAAAGCATCGCTACTACGAAACGCAACTCGCCCTTTTTTTACGTGATATCTTGCGAACCACGGATGAAGAGTATCAGACGGATGTCATATTCCTTGACTTCCGGAAATCGTTTGACTCGGTGCCCCACTGCAGACTCCTAACTAAGGTACGAGCATATGGGATTGGTTCCCAAATATGTGAGTGGCTCGAAGACTTCCTAAGTAATAGAATCCAGTATGTTGTCCTCGATGGTGATTGTTCATCGGAGGTAAGGGTATCATCTGGAGTGCCCCAGGCAAGTGTGGTAGGTCCGCTATTGTTTTCTGTCTACATAAATGATCTTTTGGATAGGGTGGATAGCAATGTGCGGCTGTCTGCTGATGATGCTGTGGTGTAGGGGAGGGTGTCGTCGTTGAGTGACTCTAGGAGGATACAAGATCACATGGACACGAATTGTGATTGGTGTAAAGAATGGCAGCTAACTCTAAATATAGATAAATGTAAATTAATGCGGATGAATAGGAAAAAGAATCCCGTAATGTTTGAATACTCCATTAGTAGTGTAGCGCTTGACACAGTCACGTCGATTAAATATTTGGGCGTAACACTGCAGAGCGATATGAAGTGGGACAAGCATGTAATGGCAGTTGTGGGGAAAGCGGATAGTCGTCTCCGGTTCATTGGTAGAATTTTGGGAAGATGTGGTTCATCTGTAAAGGAGACCGAGCATATGGGATCCCTATCATGTTGGATTGAGGGAGGACATAGAAGCAATTCAGAGGCGGGCTGCTACATTTGTTACTGGTAGGTTTGATCGTCACGCGAGTGTTACGGGAATGCTTCAGGAACTCGGGTGGGAGTCTCTGGAGGAAAGGAGGCGTTCTTTTCGTGTATCGCTACTGAGGAAATTTAGAGAACCACCATTTGAGGCTGACTGCCGTACAATTTTACTGCAGCCAACTTATATTTCGCGGAAAGACCACAAAGATAAGGGCTCGTACAGAGGCATATAGGCAGTCATTTTTCCCTCGTTCTGTCTGGGAGTGGAACAGGGTGAGAAGATGCTAGTTGTGGTACGAGGTACCCTCCGCCACGCACCGTATGGTGGACTGCGGAGTATAGATGTAGATGTAGATGTAGCCATTCACATCACAAAATATTTGTGAATATGGTCCCATGCTGAACCTTTACTTCTTTTTAGTATACAGAGATGAGTTAGTCATTCCTACTCACCACCTTTCCCGCTTATAATAATAGAAAATCTTCTGCGGAATAGGAGGTGTTGTGAAAAGGAGACTTTTTAAGCTTGTTTTCTAATTTTGTTTTGTTGTCTGGCAGACATTGTATATCACTGGGTAAGCGATAAAAATTTTGGATGCAGCACCATGCACCTTTTTTTGTGCTGAAGGCGACATTAATGTGGATTAATGAATATCATTTCATCTTCTGGTATTGTAATTATGTGCGTCATTACCCCTTGCCAACTCCTGAGGATTATTTCAACGCACTTCATGAGGAAATAAATATATTGTGAAGCTGTCGTCGAAAGTCTACTCTTAAAATAGATGTTTAGAAGATGATCATGGATCAGTACACATAATATTCTCACAGCACGTTTTTTAGCAATGAAGTCTTTCTTAAAGATGAGTTACCTAAAAAGTTTGTTCCACATGACATTATTGAATGAAGTTTTGCAAAATATTTCGGCTTTCTAATTTGTATATTCTCACGATCTGCAATGATTCCCCGGAGTTTCAAAACGTGGATTCTTCACTTTCAATTTTTCTTTAATTTATACACCTAAAAGTATTCAAATTTCCACCATATATATTATTTCCTAACCATGTGTTACATTTATGATGCTGTAGTAAATCTAGATTTTGAAGACTGATCATGTAGCTTCTACCTAAATTTAAATGTGAGATCATTCGCAGAAGACCAGTCAATGGCATTGTTATGAACACTGCGTAACATTCGTTCTGTTGTTGTCTGTATGCCAGGATTGATAACAATTGTTATGTCATCCGCAAAGAAAGAACTAATTCTGTTTGTTGTATACTAGACGGATGATCGTTTAGATATATGGGGGAAAATATCAGAACTAAGATTCAAACTTGGGACTTCGGGAACCAAAACCGTGAATCTCCACTGATTCCATTCGTTGATTTGCTGAATAGAGCTTTCTGCAGAGTTTTGGTTACATTTGACTTTATCCATTTTTTTGGCTGTAACATCTACCACATAAAACCTTGCTTTAATTAAGAGATCATTGCATGTCACGCGATCAAGGGCCTTAGATGGATCACAGAAGATACTATCTGGTTCTACCTCAGTATTCCATGCTTGTAAAATATGGCAACTGAACTTGTAAATTATATTCTCATTAGTGGATAAAGTACACCCTCTAAATACAATGAGCCGCACATTAATTAGCCAACCGGTATTCAGGTATATATTCCATCGTCGGTATATGATAGGACACTAATCAGTTATATGTACATCGATATATACAATGTGACGTTTATATACATACGATATTGCAGTGCCTGTATGCATCCATGCACATCCAAAAGAACACTGCATCGTCCTTCTTCACAACTAAGGCACCGCAATATCGTATTTAATCATCAGGAAGCAACATTCAACTAAAATGTCCTCTCCTCTGCAGGATATATACAACATGACGTTTTTATACATACGATATTGCAGTGCCTGTATGCATCCATGCATGTCCAAAGGAACACTGCATCGATCTCCTTCACAACTAAGGCACTGCAATATCGTATTTAATCATCAGGAAGCAACATTCAACTAAAATGTCCTCTCCTGTACAGGATATATACAACATGACGTTTGTATACATACGATATTGCAGTGCCTGTATGCATCCATGCACATCCAAAGGAACACTGCATCTTTCTTCTTCACAACTAAGGCACCGCAATATCGTATTTAATCATCAGGAAGCAACATTCAACTAAAATGTCCTCTCCTGTACAGGATATATACAACATGACGTTTGTATACATACGATATTGCAGTGCCTGTATGCATCCATGCATGTCCAAAGGAACACTGCATCGATCTTCTTCACAACTAAGGCACTGCAATATCGTATTTAATCATCAGGAATCAACATTCAACTAAAATGTCCTCTCCTGTACAGGATATATACAACATGACGTTTGTATACAAACGATATTGCAGTGTCTGTATACATCCATGCATCTCCAAAGGAACACTGCATCGTTCTTGTTCACAACTAAGGCACTGCAATATCGTATTCAATCATCAGGAATCAACATTGAACTAAAATGTCCTCTCCTGTACAGGATATATACAACATGACGTTTGTATACATATGATATTGCAATGCCTGTATGAATCTATACATTTCCAATGCAACACTGCATCGTTCTTCTTCACAACTAAGGCACTGCAATGTCGTATTTAATCATCAGGAAGCAACATTCAACTAAAATGTCCTCTCCTGTACAGGAATTGCATACTGTGTACCAGTGCATATGGAAGTTTGAGAATGGCCATGAGTTGTGCATGGATAACCAAAGTTGTTGGTGTGACTGCTCACTTAAAACGAGAAATTCGAGTTGTGGCCCCGGTCTTGAACAAAATTGCATTGTCGTCATTCCCATGTACTGTTCACAGATGCTCTTATATTCAACTGCAAATCCATTTCACGTTACTGTATACACGATAGCAGAAACATAAACATACTTACATTATGTATGTACCAGGTGCAGAAGTGTGAAACCGGAACTTTATTACAGATGATGCTAGCCGTCAGTGTAGGGCCCATGAGACCGCGTCTGCAGCCAATCTGCTTCCTGTAACAGATTATGACGACTGTCAACACACAGTAACCCACGTTCCATACATCGGTGTCTGTTTCGAAGCCGTAAACATGTCGAGTTTGGTGCCTAGGAAGTATTATTGCCGATAGCATTGCTTTTCAGTTGTCATCTGAAGAAAACTGCTGCATAATCGCATCGAATGCTTGTCGAAGCTTTCGGCGAACGTGCTCTTGGGAAAACACAGTATTTCGAGTGGTTCAAAAAATTTATAAGTGGTGATACTGAAGTTAAAAACGACGTTTGCGAGAAGGCACCGAAGAAGTTCGAAGACAACGAGTGGATGGCCTTACTAGATGATGATACTCAGACTCAACAGGAACTCGCGTAACAATTGAATATGCCGTGTAAAGCCGTTCTCCTGCTTTTAAAGCTATGAGAAAGTTGCAGAAAGTCGGAAAATGGGTTCCGCATGAACCGAATAAAAGTCAACTTGTGAAATGCTGCTCGCCAGATACAGAAGAAAGACGTTTGTTCATCGTATAGTGAGAGATGATGAAAAATGGATCCTAGTCGTCGTAAATCATGGGTGAATCGAGACAAACCGTCAACATCCATTGCAAGACCAAATCGCTTTGGACAGAAGACAATGCTCTGTGTTTGGTGGTATCAGAAGGATGTCATCTATTATGAGCTGCTAAGACCTGGTGAATATGGATAATGGCAATACAAAGTCATATTACTCCACGATAACGCCCCATTCCACCACAGCGAAACGGGTTAGTGAAACGATCGAGGCGTTTAGTTGGAAATACTAGGGCATGCGGCTTATTCTCCAGACTTGGCTACGTCCGATTATCAGCTATTTCCATACTGGGACACGCTTTCGCTGAATAACGCTTCAGTTCGTATGAAAATGTACGAAAATAACATGCTGACTGGTTCGCTTCAAAAGAAGAACTGTTTTTTGAGGTGGCATTCATAGCCTTTCGGAGAGGAGGGAGAAATTTATGTGTAGCAAGGGAGATTATTTTGAATAACGTAGTGTTTATCAGTTTAAAACAACATACGTGTAATTATTGCAACCAAATTCCGGTTTCATACTTCTACACCTGGTATATCAGTGATATGGGAGCAGTCATAAATTCTTGGAGAAGCTCAACTTGAAGCTCATCTAGACAACAAATAACCATGTGGATACCTGTACTCCAATTACAGTCATGTGTATATCAATATGTTATATTATGAAATCTGTCTTACCTCATGCACACAAGTTACGTGTGCGTTATTGCTATCAACTCTTAGGGAGTGACATTTTTTGGTAACATTTGACATAAATCTTATTAAACTCAACGTGAAACTGACAGATTGGCAGAGGAGTCTATACCACATATCTTTTGTTATTTCTGAGATCATACTTATATGCAACTGTTATATACAATTGTGAAAGTAAAATATGATGTTTGTATAATTAGTGTGCAAGGACAGAAAATACAAAAAGTATGAATTTGTAGAGATATGTACAGGAGATGAAAGGTGACGTTTGCTGCAACGAATTATACATTGGCAAAGTTGACCTTTATCCAAAATCTTTGTCACATGTCGAGCTTGTCAGTGCAGACCTGCATCCTATGGTATTCCTACATTACTTTTCAAACTAGACAATTTTTCAAGCAGGAGATGGAGGGACCCCAAAACAAACATAGCCGGATATGAATGCTTTTGATATGATTTATTAGATCTACTGAGATTTTAACCAATAATGTTTTAAATCTATGATTTTGATTAATGATAAAATTAAGCTTTTCTCTTAGTTATTGAGTTAGACTGTTCATACAACTACCAATGCATCAGACGCTAATTTTCTTTGTGAATCTTGGGATGGGATCAGAGTTTAGGAGATTAGGGGTTCAACACCACACATTGTCTTTTTCCTTATTTGTAACCAAACAATTAATACTTGCTAAGAGATTTAATTACTCAAGTTTGATATTTCTTAGTCAATATCAATGTGTATAATATCATTTATATCGAAATGGTCTGAGGTACTTCCCTGTAACTCCAGAGCATTATAAGTAGTTAATTTTGTGTTAGTATAACATAAACTAAGTATTCCTTCATAAAAATGTCTTCATTCTTTATGTGCATTATATCTCCTATACTTATCAGTTAACTTGACTGCTTTGTTGGTAATGCTATTTCGCTCAACAACTCGAATTCTTGCCGCATATAATGTTACTTTAATACGTCCAATAATAGATGCAATGTTACTGAGTTTTGGTTCCTGAGTGAAGTTAAAGCCCATGCTACATAAAGTAAACTGTGCTCATTTGGACGCAGATCAACATTCGAGAAGTTTAAAATCCTGTTACAAAACTTCAAAGAGCTATCACTATTGTACTCTTGTAATATTTTATTTTTGGATGAGGTACCTGAAATTTCTTTGTATGTCTCTTTCTTACCTCTTACCTTTCCTTCTCTGTACAGTTCTTCAAAGGCTCTTAATTGCATAACGCAGATGCATGTAAATGCAATCTCAGAAAAAAGAAAAGAGGTATCATATCGACAATTTAGCGTATCTGCTAGTTCCATGTTTACATTATATAACAGTTATGTGAAATGTGACCAAAATTTCACTGCCTAAGAACTGACGGCATTAACAGAAACGACAACCTGTGTCCTGTGAGATAGGACAGATTCCTTAATGTAACTTATTAACACAGACATATTTGTAACTGTATTCTTGCTACCTACATTCTTCTATGCTTTCTAGATCAACTTTAGCTTGAACTTCACCAAGAATTTATAACCAATGCATATCACTGACATACCAACTACACCCGAAGATATGCAACAACGTATTACTGCTACCTGCTCGGACATCTCCGCTGAAATGCTAGCACGTGTGCAGCAGTCGTTCCATACCAGACCGGAGGCGTGTATTGCCGCTGCCGGTGGAGATTTTGAACACGATCTGTGATGGTAAGTTGTCTTGTTACTGGCCAGGATCTACATGGCTAGTGTATGCACTTGTGTTGTTCTTCAGTGTGTGCTACTACAGGTATTGCACAAGTGTCTATGTAGGAACTTTCCATAATACGATATTTCGAAAAACTACTCCCACTAGAATCCTGCAACAAGCACCACTAACTTTCTAATTTACCCTACGTTTAGTTTCTCAATGTTGATAGGCTTTGCCCCATTTAAAAAGTGTTATGTCTGCACAAAAAATACAATTCAATAGGCATTGTTCTATTTAAAACAATGTATGTACACACAAAAAATACAATTTCTAAGCATTATTACGCTCTGATAATCGACTAAAAATACGAGCCTCTGAATACCAACACAGTCTGTAAAAATCACACATCAGTATCATTTTCGATTTCCGCAATACTTGCAGAGTAAGTTTTAGGTGATTCAGCTGTATATATTGTTAGTACGGCTTGTGTTTTTGTGATTGAATGTTGTTAATTGTAAATCACGGTACTTATAAATGTAATAAAGATAGTTTTAGAGTAATGTAAAAGACAATTATGGTAACTGCTAGCATGTTGCCACATGTATTTAACAGGAAAGATGTACTGATTCGTATCCCTATCATGGCGAGAGGCAAAAATTGTGAGATATCGCAAATACTCTTAACTGACGACCTAACACAAACATAATATAAAGTAATAGTAGTCCAGTACTGTAGACTGGTGTTACTGGGAATTTTCACCTCCGATGAAAATACAGAGTTAATCGAGGTTCAAAAGATGTCTACTGCGTGGTATGTTGTACAGCCAATGTATACTCGACAGTTAAAAGGTGATCATGAACATTTCTCACGTACAATCTGGACAATTTGTCCGTGCTGTTTGCGGTTGTGTGAGGGATCAGCGCTTACCTCGACTCCTTAACTGGCCCAACCATGTTCTTGTACTACAGTATGTGTATGCCAGTATTCGTGCTCTCTGCAGCAGATTTATTCTGTATCCTTCCCATGTTTCATGGATAAGAGCACCATGTGGACAATTAACTTATTTTATTGCGTAAATGAAATTGGTGCCCGGAAAGAAACGAAACAGCTGGATAATTTGCTCAGCGCCACTCCAGTTGGTGGCTGATGTGCCACCTCTTAAGCAGAAAATATCCGCAAAATATTCTTCCCCTTCCACTCTGGAAAAGAAACTGTTTTTGGAGCAAATGTGCTCTGATAGCGTGCATGTGCTGTCGCATGGTGGACATGAGTGAGGGCTCCCGCCTGTAGCAAAACATTAACTTCCGTCTCCCCACTAGATTCCACCTCCGCCATCATCTCCCAATCGCCTGTTCATAATTGGGACGTGTAATGAGATACAGCTGTGCTGCCCTCTAGTGATGTAGCTGGTAGTCAGGTATTGCGTGCTGACGGCCGTGACTGAAGGCGATACTCTTGTAGAGCCTGTGCTCTGACCTTGCGGCTAGTTTCATCCTTCCTAGATTCCAACGCTACGTTTCATCTTCGACAAACCAACCGGTAATTTATACGCTTTAGCGGTTTGTGTAGAAGAATTGGAACCTTAATAGTGATTCCGTTCGTTCTGTTAACGAACGGTAAAGCAGCTAGATCTTTCCAAACAACGACATCCTATTGTGCGTCATTCAACTTCATGGTTAAAATGTAAAAGTCTAATGATTAATAATTAGAAAGTATTTATCCAATGTGATTAAACCATTAAGTATTCAGTGTACGGCGTGTTCTGCAACCTTTAGGTTCCTGAGCATTAATTGTTATCGTATATGAAGAAAATCATGTCACCATCCTCATGAGCCTTTAGCGAATAATGATTTGTAGGCGACTAGTGTTGGTAGGAACTACCATTTTCAAGTCGACATAAAAGTACATCGTTATAACAACATCTTGTTAGCGTAGATTGACACATAAAACATGATATTGAAGTTAACGGATGTCTTGAACAAGCAAGTTTGCTTCATTAGCTGAATGAAATCAAGAGGTCGGCATGCATGTACACTTCAATGCTGCTGTTACATGTTCTCTAAACCACATAGCAACACAGACCTGTATTGTTGCGTAATATGGAGAACATGTAACAGCAGTTCAAAATTGTATACATATGCCAATTCCTTTGGATTGTTTTCTTTCATATCTTCATGTAAACGTTCTTGCCGAGAACATCTGTTAACTTCGGTATGACCTTTGAAGTGTAACCTAAACTTCCAAGATGTTTTTATTATTATTTTTCTTACATCGGCTTGAAAGAAGTACTTCCAGTACTTCCTACCGAAATTGGTATTCAGTATGGCTATATTCACTAAAAGCATGAATGTCTACCAGTATTTTATTGCTGTGTGCCACATTTTAACACGTACAATGAACTCCCTACCAGGCACTTCATTATGAACTGCAGAGTAATTATGTGGATAAAAATGATTGTCACATACTTATTTCACGTTAAGTAAACTGACCTGAGCCATCATTCCCCACATACAACTAGATGATGACAACCAGAATGCTTTCCGAATTGTCATATTTACACGAAGCTATCACTCCATTAATAACCCAATAATCTTAGGTACAAGAAATTTAATGAGAATGTCTAAGTACACATATCTTTATTTCTTGCATTTTTCAGCCTGATTTATACACTTCATGTTTCATTGTGTGTAACAACCTCCTATATTTTTATCGTCAGTTCACTGAAAGTCTTCATCTCACTCCCGTATGCTAGCAAATGACTGCCCTCATTATTAATCGCCCTTTTCACGAAAGGTCTCATTTCTTTCCTAAATGTAACCAAAGATATTTTGTTTGTTATATATTTCTTTTACGGAGCACTTGCTCATCGTTTCTGTCACACTAAAGCTCAATGTTAGGTCCACTATTGTTTCTCATATATGTAAATGATTTACCGTCTAATGTTCAACAAGCACAATTAGATCCTTTTGCAGATGACACCATTATTGTAATCACTCCCAGTATATACACAGAAACGGAAGAAAAGTTCTCAAAAGTATCATTTACTGGTTTTCTGCTAATGTTCTCACCCTGAATATCACAAAGACACGTCATAGTCAGTTCTGCACCTCCAGGGGTACTGCACCACCTGATAAGTGTAGCAAATGGTGATTAAATAATACATGGAGTGGAATCTTCAAAATTCTTAGGTATCCATACTGGTGAGAATTTAAATAAAAAAAAGAAACATTTTGGAACTCCTAAAACGACTTAGATCAGCTACATTTCCACTTAGAACAATAGCAAATTTTTGGGAGAGAGAAATCAGTAGGTTGACACGTTTTGCCTATTTTCATTCAGTAATGTCATATCTAATAATGTTCTGGGGTAACTCACCTTCAAGAAAGAAGGTCTTCATTGCCCCAAAACGTGCTGTAAGACTAATATGTGGTGCTGACCCGCAATCATCTTGTACACATCTGTTTCAAAGGTTGGGTATTCTGACTATTTCTTCACAGTATATTTAATCCCTCATGAAGTTTGTTGTAAATAATCCATTACAGTTCAAGTGGGACAATGAGTTACATAATTACAGTACTTGAAGACAAAATGACATTCTTTAGTCAAAATTAATGTTTTCTTTTGCACAGAAAGGTGTGCACAACGCTGCAACAAATTTTTGGCCACTTACACAGTGATATAAAATGTCTAACCGACAGCAAGGTAAAATTTAAAAAAAAAATTGAAAAAGTTTCCCCTCGAGAACTCCTTCTAATCCGTAGAAAAATTTCTATGTTCGTAATGGGTAAAAGTTGGTGGGTACGAATTGCTAACTCCATTTGTATATATTGTTTTCAATCCAGGAGAAAATTATTATCTGGTGATGTTCAGAGTACAAATAGATGTACAAATTAATTTGCAACATGAATGTAAAATGACTCGTTCCACATCATGACGATATATCGTGCAAAATGATCCATGGAAAATCAAAGTAACTAACTAACTAATTAAGTATCTTAATCCGACAATTAGTTCAGTACGTGAGATATGCACTTCGTACTCATAAAAAGTTATGTCTATTAGGAAACAAATAATTAGCGTCATCAGAGGCTTCTACGCAAGAAAAGTGTTTCGATGATTTGTTTTCAGTTGCATGAGTTCCGTCGAATGTACCCTTTTGCTAAGAGAATTACATCTGATATGCTTTGCTTCGGCTTTGTTTTACAGTGAAGCACAAACAAAATGTAGCTTAGAACATTGCGAAAATTTGCAGTTCAGTCTCCTGTTAAGGCTTTGATGATGTTTAGTTTCGGCATATTACAAGAGAGAGTAATAAGTAATAATCCACGTAATGCATAGAAGGGCGAATGAAGAAGCGAAGAGTTGTGATAGATAAATGTGTAAAGATGATCTTATGGAGGAGATACTGCGTTGTCGTTAGCGTGCCAGGCTTCCTTGCAATTTGAGTAAATTTGTAATTTTGTTGAATAGAAATTCGTAACTGAACATAATACAACGAGGAATTGAGGCAATAAAATACTGAGGACATTTTGATCTTTCATTCTGGCAACATAAGTGCATAAGTTGAACACTAGACGTTTTACACTACAGAAACTCATTGTGGCAATGTGTCGAAGCAAATATTAAAAGTGCCTGACTATTAAAAAGATATTGCAAGTTCACTATTTTTTTTAATTTTTATGAATGCAAACATAATTTGATCTATAGGAAAGATGTTTTTCTGGTAACAGGAACTCCAGGCATCGATGAACATTCTGCACGTGGGAATTTTCCCGCTCACTGCTGCTAAATGTTAATACATTTTATTTACAAGTGGTCTGGTTAATCTAGGTTCATTGCATAGTAGAAGCAGATGGCACCAGAAGACACAACTCGGTCTCTTTATGTGAGTCTGCAGGACTGCACAATGCTGTTGTTGTTGTTGTTGTTGTGGTCTTCAGTCCTGAGACTGGTTTGATGCAGCTCTCCATGCTACTCTATCCTGTGCAAGCTTCTTCATCTCCCAGTACCTACTGCAACCTACATCCTTCTGAATCTGCTTAGTGTATTGATCTCTTGGTCTCCCTCTACGATTTTTACCCTCCACGCTGCCCTCCAATGCTAAATTTGTGATCCCTTGATGCCTCAAAACATGTCCAACCAACCGATCCCTTCTTCTAGTCAAGTTGTGCCACATACTTCTCTTCTCCCCAATCCTATTCAATACCTCCTCATTAGTTACGTGATCTACCCACCTTATCTTCAGCATTCTTCTGTAGCACCACATTTCAAAAGCTTCTATTCTCTTCTTGTCCAAACTGGTTATCGTCCATGTTTCACTTCCATACATGGCTACACTCCATACAAATACTTTCAGAAACGACTTCCTGATACTTAAATCTATACTCGATGTTAACAAATTTCTCTTCTTCAGAAACGATTTCCTTGCCATTGCCAGTCTACATTTTATATCCTCTCTACTTCGACCATCATCAGTTATTTTACTCCCTAAATAGCAAAACTCCTTTACTACTTTAAGTGTCTCATTTCCTAATCTAATACCCCCAGCATCACCCGATTTAATTTGACTACAATCCATTATCCTCGTTTTGCTTTTGTTGATGTTCATCTTATATCCTCCTTTCAAGACACTGTCCATTCCGTTCAACTGCTCTTCCAAGTCCTTTGCTGTCTCTGACAGAATTACAATGTCATCGGCGAACCTCAAAGTTTTTACTTCTTCTCCATGAACTTTAATACCTACTCCGAATTTTTCTTTTGTTTCCTTTACTGCTTGCTCAATATACAGATTGAATAAAAATGTTTTTAAAAAAGTGCGGAACGTTACCTGTTATAATAAATGTATATGGTACTGTTGTCATTTGCATAATATGATATCCTTTTTAAAAATACAGAACTAGGTTAAGCAATGTCGCTGACGTAGAAATTGGTCTATTTCAAATGTATTTCAATAAAAATAGTCAGTTGTATGATTAAATGAAGAGTTTCAGACCTTATTCTTGTGTCAAACATAGTTCAGTTCACTTGTTAATACCGGAATGCATACGTTCAACAACTCGGCCGTATCCTCCACAACAACAAATATTCCTCCACCTCCTTCTTCATTTTCACCATACAACTAAGGAAAAATTACTTAGCAACCAGCATATTATCCAAAAGAGAACTACATTCAGGAGGAGATTAAAACATTATCTGTTGTCATAGGTACAGCTTCCCCCTCAGCATATTCCGGCTGTTTGCTTTCCGTCCAGCAGAGCAGAAGTATCTGTGACACGCTGCAAACTATCCAAGTATCCACAGTTTACTTTTAGCTTTCAACTTCTGTTTTATTAATTCAGTATTATTTGCTATTCTTAACCTATTATTTCCTCATCTTCCTCTGAGCAAAAAACTGTTTCTCCACCTTTATTCCATATGTATTTTCCTCCAATGTTTCTGTTGGACGTCACCACTCACATTCCAAAAGAACGCAATGACGAAATTACTTGATGTTGATACGATTAGCATTTCCTTGCTGTTGTTGTTGTGGTCTTCAGTCCAGAGAGTCGTTTGATGTAGCTCTCCATGCTACTCTATCCTGTGCAAGCTTCTTCATTTCCCAGTACGTACTGCAACCTACATCCCTCTGAAACTGCTTAGTGTATTCACCTCTTGGTCTCCCTGTACAATTTTTACCCTCCGCGCGGCCCTCCAATACTAAATTGGTAGTCCCTTGATGCCTCAGAACATGTCCTACCAACCGATGCCTTCTTCTAGTCAAGTTGTGCGACAAAGTCCTCTTCTCCCCAGTTCTATTCTATACCTCCTCATTCGTTACGTGATCTACCCCTTTAATCTTCAGCATGTTTTTGTAGCACCACATTTCGACAGCTTCTATTTTCATCTTGTCCAAACTATTTATCGTCTATGTTTCACTTCAAAGCATGGCTACTCTGCATACAAATACTTTCAGAAACGACTTTCGGACATTTAAATGTATACTCCATGTTTACAAATTTCTCTTCTTCAGAAACGCTTTCCTTGCCATTGCCTGTCTACATTTCATATCCCCTCTTCTTCGACCATCATCAGTTATTTTGCTCCCCAAATAGCAAAACTTCTTTACTACTTTAAGCGTCTCATTTCCTAATCTAATTCTCTCAGCATCACCCGACTTAATTTGACTAAATTCCATTCTCATCGTTTTGCTTTTGTTGATGTTCATCTTATATCCTCCCTTCAAGACACTGTCCATTCCGTTCAACTGCTCTTCCGAGTCCTTTGCTGTCTGCGACAGAATTACAATGTCATCGGCAAACCTCAAAGTTTTTATTTCTTCTCCATGGATTTTAATTCCTACTCCAAATTTGTCTTTTGTTTCCTTCACTGCTTGCTTAACATACAGATAGAATAACATCGGGGAGAGGCTAGAGCCCTGTCTCACTCCCTTCCGAACCACTGCTTCCCTTTCATGCCCCTCGACTCTTATAACTGCCATCTGGTTTCTGTACAAATTGTAAATAGCCTTTCGATTCCTGTATTTTACCCCTCCCACCTTCAGAATTTGAAAGAGAGTATTCCAATCAACATTGTTAAAAGCTTTCTCCTAATATACAAGTGATAAAAACGTAGGTTTGCCTTTCCTTAATCTATCTTCTATGATAAGTCGTAGGGTCAGCATTGCCTCACGTGTTCCAACATTTCAGCGGAATCCAAACTGATCTACCCCGAGGTCGACTTCTACCAGATTTTCCATTCGTCTGTAAAGAATTCGCGTTAGTATTTTGCAGCCGTGACTTATTAAACGGATAGTTCGGTAATTTTAACATCTATCAACACTTGCTTTCTTTGGGATTGGAATTATTATATTTTTCTTGAAGTCTGATAGTATTTCGCCGGCTGGTGTGGCCGATCGGTTCTAGGCGCTACAGTCCGGAACCGCGCGACCACTACGGTCGCAGGTTCGAATCCTGCCTCGGGCATGAATGTGTGTGATGTCCTTAGGTTTCATTAGTTCTAAGTTGTAGGGGACTGATGACCTCAGAAGTTAAGTCCCATAGTGCTCCGAGCCATTTGAACCATTTGAATCTGATGGTATTTCGCCTCTCTCATACATCTTGCTCACCAGATAGTAGAGGTTTGTCAGTGCTGGCTCTCCCAAGACTGTCAATAGTTCTAATGGAATTTTGTCTTTCTCCCGGGGCCTTGTTTCTACTTAGGTCTTTCAGTGCTCTATCAAACTCTTCACGCAGTATCATATCTCCCTTTTCATCTTCATCTACAGCCTCTTCCATTTCCATAATATTGCCCTGAAGTACATCTTCCTTGTATAGACCCTCTATGTACTACTTCCACGTTTCTGCTTTCCCTTCTTTGCTTAGAACCGGGTATTTATTTGAGCTCTTGATATTCATAGATGTGGTTCTCTTTACTCCAACGGTCTCTTTACTTTTCCTGTAGGCAGTATCTATCTTACCCTAAGGAGATATACCTCTTGATCCTTTACATTTGTCCTCCAGCCATCCCTGCTTAGCCATTTTGCACCTCCTGTCGATCTCATTTTTGATATGTTTGTATTCCTTTTTGCCTGCTTCATTTACTGCACTTTTTTTTAATTTTCTCCTTACATCAATTAAATCCAATATATCTTCTGTTACCCAAGGATTTCTACCTGCCTTCTTCTTTTTAACTACTTGATCCTCTGCTGCCTTCACTGTTTCATCCCATAAAGCTACCCTTCTTCTGCCTGTATTTCTTTCCCCCATTCCTATCGATCGTTCCCTAATGCTCTCCCTGAAACTCTCTACTACCTCTGGTTCTTTAAGTTTATCCAGGTCCCATATCCTTAAACTGCCACCTGTTTGCAGTTTCTTCAGTTTTAATCTACAGTTCATAACCATTAGATTGTGATCAGAGTCCACATCTGCCCCTGGAAATGTTTTACAGTTTAAAACCAGTTTCCTAAATCTCTGTCTTACCATTATATAATCTCCCTGAAGCTTTTCAGTGTCTCCAGGCCTCTTCCATGTATACAACCTTCTTTCATGATTCTTGATCCAACTGTTAGCTGTGATTAAGTTATGCTCTGTGCAAAATTGTACCAGGCGGCTTCCTCTTTCATTCCCTAGCTCCATTCCATATTCACCTACCACGTTTCCTTCTCTTCCTTTTCCTACTATCGAATTCCTGTCACCCATGACTATTAAATTTTCTTCTCCCTTCACTATCTGAATAATTTCTTTTATCTTATCATACATTTCATCAATCTTTTCATCATCTGTGGAGCTAGTAGGCTTATAAACTTGTACTAGTGTGGTAGGGGTGGGCTTCGTGTGGCATTTCTTACGTTTCACATAATCATTACTGTAATAATAATAATAATAATAATAATAATAATAATAATAATAATAATAATCCATTTTCAGTGTTGTTATTATTGTTATAATTATTATTACGGCGTATTAGTAATTTTCCATGCAAATTTTAATCTATATACGCTGAGGAAGTCTCGTTAGATTAAGAGAGGACACCAAGGCCCTAATCTTGTTAGGTTAAATAAATGAATTAATACATCACTAAGACCCTCCAGCTACAGTCAGGTGAGCTAGATCAGGGATGAGTACATAACTGAAACGACTAAGGTATGATTTTTCTTCGATTTACGGTTGGCTATTGACTGTTTTTGTGCAATGACCTGTCTGGCAGCAGTCAGATCGGGTATTGCTGTTAGAATGGCAGGTTTAAAGATTTAAGTGAGTTTCAACGTAGTGTTATAATCGGCGCACGAGGTATGGGACACAGGATCTCCGAGGTAACGATGAAGTGGGGATTTTGCCTTACGACCGTTTCACGAGTGTACCGTAAAAATCTTGAATCCCGTTATTTATCTCCCACATGGCTGCGTCCGGAAGAAGGTCCTGGAAGAACGGGACGAAGGACGATTGAAGAGAATCATTCAACGTGACAGAAGTGCAATCCTTCCGCAAACTGTTGCAGATATCAGTGTTGGATCATCAACATGTGTCAATGTGCGAAACATTCAACGGAAGATCATCGATATGGGCTTTCGGAGCCAAACGCCCAGTCGCGTATCCTTGATGACTCCACGACAAAAGCTTTACGCCTCGTCTGGGCCCGTCAACACCTACATTGGGCTCTTGATGACTGGAAACATGTTACCTGATAGGACGAGTCTCATTTCAAATTGTATCGAGCGGATGGACGTGTACGGGTATGGAGACAACCTCAGGAATCCATTGACCCTGCTTGTCAGCAGGGCACTGTTCAAGCTGATGGAGGCCCTTTAATGTTGTCGGGCGTTATCTGTTGAAGTGATAATAGACCCATGATACGTCTAGATACTACTGTAACAGGCGACACGTACGTAAGCATCCTGTCTGATCACCTGTGTCCATTCATGTCCATTGTGCATTCCGACGGACTTCGGCAATTCCAGCAGGACAATGCCACCGCTCACACGTCCAGAATTGCTACAGAGTGACTCCGGAAACACTCTTTTCATTTTAAACACTTCTGCTGGCCACCAGACATGAACATTATAGAGCGTATCAGGGAAGCCTTGCAACATGCCGTTCAGAAGAGATCTCCACCTGCCTTGGACTCTTACGAATTTATGGACAGTGATGCAGGAATGATGGTGTCAATTCCCCTCCAACACTACTTCAGACATCAGTCGAGTCCATGCCACGCCGTGCTGTGGCACTTCTGTGTGCTCGCGGGGTACCTATGCGGTATTAGGCAGGTATATCAGTTTCTTTGGCTCTTCAGTATATATGACCAGCTCCGACCCAGTGCCAGTGTTGTGGATATCAGGGACTAGTTAGAAATGTTGTGTGCAAGCTTCCCTAAGGAGAAGAAACATCGGTTTTATGACACCTTTAGCAACCGAATCAGCTTATATGTCCAGGCCAGGCGGACTCAAACGTCATACTGATAAGCTGGCTGATACTGACAATTTCTTTGGAAATCTGACTCGATTTTTGTATCACTGAAATAACATCACATATCCTTTCAGTCCGTGAGTTTGATTTCGTTCCCCCATCTCTTTCTGGCTGATTCACTTGTTGGTCAGGCAGTGTAAACTACAATAAATACACGATCTTTAAACTTCTCCCGGAGTAATTCGTGAGGAAATAGTTCACGAGTGAACGACCGGATGCCATTGTTCAACGTGAGCAATATTTCCGCAAGCGACCAATTTTCCATCATCACGTCCACTGACGAACAGATCATGGCAACGTGTTCGCTTGCCGAAAAATTGTGTCCTGTGGATACAGGCATTCAGCCGTTCAGTTCACCCGTGAACTATTTCGTTACAATGGATTTACGATGAAATCATGGTTTTATTATTTACACACTGTACAGCAACTACAGACCGAAACACCGCCAAAATACTTCTCTTCTCTTTGCAGTGAAGATATTACACCTAAGTAAATGAGCGTCAGCGTTTTTCCTAGAGGCAAGAGCCAAGTGAGGTAGATTGACTTAACTAGATTGGCCACGTCCCACTTAATCCATTTCCTGTGTGACAGACGCCTTTAGATGAGAACCACTTATGGAAATGTCCTTACTAGCCTCTGTTCGTTATTACCTTAGTCTCCAAATTCAAGGCAAGCACATTCAATCAGTGAAGAAAGCCTCCAACACAAAGTTCAAAATGGCTCTGAGCACTATGCGACTTAACTTCTGAGGTCATCAGTCGCCTAGAACTTAGAACTAATTAAATATAACTAACCTAAGGACATCACACACATCCATGCCCGAGGCATGATTCGAATCTGCGACCGTAGCGGTCACGCGGTTCCAGACTGAAGCGCCTAAAACCGCACGGCCACATCGGCCGGCCACAAAGTTCAGACGGATGGTTTATAAGTATTGCACTGATCGTCTGGCTTGGACGTTTGTGGGATGCCGTCAAAACTACAAGAAACGCTTTGGAAAACAGAGAATGAGTGATTACTGAAATGACAAACATTTAAAGATAGATATTAATTTGTCGTACCTGAACTTCTGCTCATGATGCTAATATAAGGAAAACTATATTTCAAATCTCCTTCCCGCACCAGAATAGGAAAGGGCGACGATGGACGTTAGAAATCTACGAAATTTTTCTCAGTTCCCTGAGTCATCAGTCTTCTGACTGATTAGGTGCGGCCCACCACAAATTCCTCTCATGTGCCAACCTCATCATCTCAGTGCAGCACCTGCTACTTACATCATCGGCAATTTTACGAATGTATTCCAATCTTTCTTTACAGCTTTTACCGTCTACAGCTCTTTCTAGTACCATGGAACTTATTCCCTGATGTCTTAAGAGACGTCCTTCCAACCTGTTCTTTGTTCTTGTCAGTGTTTTCCATTATTCCTTTCGTAGCCGATTCCCATGACAAACTTTGCAAATCATATACTTGAAATTAACAAGATATCGTTCTGAATGGGAACTCGCATCCAAAGGCATACGGTTAGGCGCTACAGAGACATAAGTAAAGTGTGATACACTTAATATGTGCTCTGAAGACTCCTTTGTTCCTCTTGCAGTGCTGCTCAACTTAAAGATGAGAACAACTGTTATTGGTCTTCCACAATCGAATTTATTATTTCTTTTGTTGGGTGAGAGGCAGATGGAAATTGACACTGTAAGTAGACTGTTTAGGTTTTTTTTATTGGCAACGCCACCTCCGTATGAAAATCACTGGCTGTGCTGTGTGCAGTCTGTGGCTGCTTTGCATTGTTGTAATACTCGCCATTGTAGTGTTAGGCAGCTGGCTGTGAACAGCGCGTAGCGTTGCGCAGTTGGAGGTGCAGCAGTAGTGAATGTGGGGAGAGAGATGGCGGAGTTTTGAAATTTGTCATGAACTGCTCTATATATATATGTATATGATGATATCAAGGTAAATACATTGTTTGTTCTCTATTAATATCTTTCATTTGCTAACTATCCCTATCAGTAGTTAGTGCCTTCCATACTTTGAATCTTTTATTTAGCTCGCAGTAGTGGCGCTCGCTGTATTGCAGTAGCTTGAGTAGCGAAGATTTTTGTGAGGTAAGTGAATTGTGAAAGGTATAGTTTAATGTTAGTCAGGGCCATTCTTTTGTAGGGATTTTTTGAAAGTCAGATTGCGTTGCGCTAAAAATACTGTGTGTCAGTTTAAGCACAGTCGTGTATAATTGTTATAAGGGGACGTTTCAACACTTGTAACTTAGTAACTAACGTAAATGTGTGCTGTCTTACAGTTTCAAACTACTCCCTCCCCGGTTCATACCCTCAAAGGATGTACAGAGACATACGAAATGAACTGTATACTTTAATTAGGTATAATAAAAATGTGTCTGTATTTATGTGTCTTTGGTATATAACATGAAACTGATGCAGCACAATTACAAATTTCCAGTTACGAAACGTCCCCTTTGAACAATTATACATGACTGTGCTTAAACTGACACACAATATTTTTAGCGCAATGCAATCTGACTTTCATAAATCCCTACAAAAGAATGGCCCTGACTAACATTAAACTATACCTTTCACAAATCACTTACCTCACAAAAATCTTCGTTACTCAAACTACTGCAATACAGCGAGCGCCACTACTGCCAGCTAAATAAAGATTCAAACTACTGAAGGCACTAACTACTGATACGCACAGTTAGCAAAAGAAAGATTTTGATAGAGAACAAACAATGTATTTACCTTGATATTGTTCAAAAGTCATATTATATATATCAGTTCATGACATCCAGTCTTACAAATGTACTGTTTCTGATGGACACACGTCCAGATCACCCGCTCTCAAAAATCCGCCATCTCACTTCCCCACATCCAGCACTGCTGGCGGCTCACCTCCAACTGCGCAACGCTACGCGCTGTTCACAGCCAACAGCCCAACACTACAATATAAAAACCTAAACAGCCTACTTACAATATAATAACTCTTTCCCGGAGGTACGAGATTTTACCTGTTGATTGTCAAGAATAGAGTAAACCGATATGTCAAGTACGGTTGTATGGATGAGAAGAAATTTCGAGAAATCGGCGTCACTAGTTGTTGTCGGTCTGTCGTAATAAGCTGATGCGTGACCGTGAAAAGCGAATTAGAGTTTCGATGCCAGTATTGGCCTTGTAGTAAAAATAATTCTTCAGGAAAACTTCGTAGAGTAAATTTAAAATTGAAGGCAGTTTCTTGGGTTGATCTTGGGATTGCCAATTAAAGTTACTACATTGGTGCGTGATCAGTGGCATAACCGTAATGGGACGTTCCACTGGAAACACTCACACCGCTAGATTGTTGAAGAAACATTTAGAAAGTAGGTTAGGAGAAGGAACGGTTAAAAATATAATTAATTAACTGCAATATGCCTTCCGATAATCTTTTAACAAAGAAGACGAAGCAAATATTCCAGAATCCGAATCAAGAGCAGCTGCCAGCATGACTAACTTAGTAGATATCCTCTGAGCTGTGAAGCAACTTAAATCACTTAATAAAAGAAATTCTTCCGGTCCATACTGTATACCAGTTAGGTTCCTATTAGAGTATGATGATGTAATGGCTCCATACTTGACAACGATATACTACCGCTCGCTGGACGAAAGACAGTACCCCCGACTGGAAAGTTGTACAGGTTACACCAATATTCAAGAAAGGCAATATGAGTGAGCCACAAAATTACGGGCTCGTACAGCTACCTCGAAGTGTTGTGTGCTACAGATAATGGATTTAAAATTTATTCTGTATTTCTAGGTTTCGGGAACGTTTTTGACTCTGTACCTCGCAAGTGGCTTCTAATAAAACGGCATGCTTGTGGGCTATCATCTCAGTTATGCGACTAGATTCATGATTTCCTCTCAAAGAGATCACAGTTCATAGTAAAAAAATGGTTCGAATGTCTCTGAGCACTATGGGACTTAACATCTATGGTCATCAGTCCCCTAGAACTTAGAACTACTTAAACCTAACTAACCTAAGGACATCACACAACACCCAGCCATCACGAGGCAGAGAAAATCCCTGACCCCGCCGGGAATCGAACCCGGGAACCCGGGCGCGGGAAGCGAGAACGCTACCGTACGACCACGAGATGCGGGCACAGTTCATAGTAGCTGAGGGTAAATCATCCATGGGAATTGAAGGGATTTCTGGCATTCCCCAAGGTAGTGTTATATGCTCTCCTCGGTTCCTTATCAGCACAAACGATGTAGTGTTTACAGGTAATGCTGTCGTATATCATCCATTAAAGTCATAGTAAGATCAAAACAAATTGCAAAGCGATTTAAATGAGATATCTTTATGGAAACTGACAATAAGTAAAGAAAAGTGTGAGGTCATCCACTTGAGTGCTAAAAGGAATACGTTGAACTTTGGTTACACGATCAATCCATCAAATCTGAGGCTATAAATTCAACTACATAACTGGGAATTACAATAACAAATAACTTAAGCTGGAAAGAACACATAAGAATTTGCTGGGGAACCGGGACTGACACTGCCTTTTATTGGCAGAACAATTAGAAGCTCCAACATATGTACTAAAGAGGCTGCCTAGACTACTCTTGTCCATCCTCTTTTGGGGTACTGCTGCTCGGGGTGGGTTCCTTATCTGATAGGATTGATGGAATACATAGGAAAAGTTTAAAGAAGGACAGCACGTTTTGTGTTATAGAGATATAGGGGATGGAGTGTCACCGACATGATACAGGACACCATTGAAACAAACGCGTTTTCCGTTGCTGCGGAATCTTCTCATTAAACTTCAATCACCACTTATCTCCTCCGAATGTGGAAACATTTTTATGACGTCGACCTACAAAGGGAGAAACGATCATAATAATAAAATAAGGGAAATCAGAGCTCGCATGGAATGATGTAGATGTTCGCTATTTACACGCGCTGTAGAGAGTGGAATCATAGAGAATTAGTGTGGATATTGTTCGATAAATCTCTGACAGGCAGTCAAGTGTGATTTGCAGAGTAGCCATGTAAATGTAGGTTTAGGTGCTTCTCGTAGTAATTTTCATAAAATATACAATAAAAGATGAGCCCATCACCTGCCTAGTGAACAGTCAGGAGAGAAAGACAACAGCAGTTGTTGGGGCGACAGCATTTGTTCAAATGTTCAAAAGTGTGTGAAATCTTATGGGACACAGCTGCTAAGGTCATGTTCCTAAGCTTTCACACTGCTTAACCTAAATTATCCTAAGGACAAACACATACACCCATGCCCGAGGGAGGACTCGAACCTCCGCCGGGGCCAGCCGCAAATTACATGCCTGCAGCGCCCTAGACCGCTCGGTTAATCCCGCGCGGCGACAGCATTTGTTCTTTAAACAAAATACAACTGGACAGTGAACATTCTGATATAGTACTTTTATACTGCATGTACATTTCATTATGTTGTTTCTTTGTTTGGTAAGCTTTCAATGTTGCTCTGTATGTTTTATTATAGCAACAAGTAGATTAAAGCCTATGGGAAACACGTCAAAAGAATTCTCTTTCTACATCAAAACCGTTTAAAAGTCGTCGTAAAGTAGTAACTTCTTGTATCGCATACCACTAATAAGACAAATTTATTCAAATTATATCTGTAACAAGTTACAGTAATAAATAAATAGGTACACAAACATTTTGCAACGTTCAAGGTAACATCTGACGATATAGTCTGTACGCAAAATATTCGGTTGTGAATGGTGAATGTGGGTTTTCTTTGATCGTCTGCTCGTCGTGAACTGTTTTCCTTCTTTTTTGTGACATTTATTTTCCACTGAACTCTTACCCTTAATTCTGACATGCTGCTATATAGAATTCACAGAATCCATTCGGTTTTATAAATCATAAGCGCAGAGTGAGGTGAAAACACAAAAAAATTAACGTAGCATCACCTTTTTGCGCAGCGAAATCCACGTCACCGCTTCGGTGACAGAGGCTACGGGAGGAGAGACAATTGACAAGGGAATCGCACAGAAAGATAAATACTGGCGCCGCATTTGGCGGATGCACAACAGCCTGTCACGTTTGCACGCACAGGTGCCGCGCGTCACGGCGCTTGGCGGAATTTTGTACCGCCCCCCGAATGGCGAAACGGCGGTGGTAGTTCTGCGGTCGACGCGTCCGCGTTTGTTTTTGTGTGTTCCGCAGCTCTCGCAGCCGACTGTTGCGGGCCGCGTATAAATTGTCAAAAAGGGGAAAATGATAGTCTTGCGGCGTGCAGCTGGCGGCTGCCCGCCCGTGGCCTAGCGCTGCCTGCTGGTTGGTCGGCGGTCAGCAAGTGGCGCGCGCCGCCACACGATCCCACTGTGAGAGGGGAACCCCCGCGCTTTGACAGCGACAGCGCTGACCAGAGCTCAGCGCTCACTGTCGCTGGAGCAGAGGTGAGGGAACGTGATCTCATTACGCGGCCACAGATTCTAACGTTGCATTCGACAGTAAACCGTGATTCGATATTTGGTTTGTTCTCTTTATCTGTATCAGCATACATTATATGATCAAAAGTATTCGGTCATCCCAATGTAACGTGGAACTGACCGATACATGTCCTGAGAGGTTCGCTCGTCAGTATAAAACGAGGGGGGAAGCATTTATAACACTCCCGTCTGCTACTGCCATACCATAACCTTAAAGTTGGAGGCAGGTCGTGAAATAAGTAATTTGGTATAAAGCAACAGAGCAGTGTTACCCTCTCAGAGGAATTTTGTTATGTTGGCCGTGTTGTACCTAACGGGGGTGGCTTATCGGAAGTGAAAGTCAGAATTACGTAAATATTTAAACAGTAACAAACAATATTTTACTTATCGACACTGTTCAAAGAATAATGAAAACGGTCGCCAGCCTAATTAGTCAAACGAATGATTGACATTCTTGTTCAAGAAAATAAGTATGAGTAACTTTAATGGACAAACACAACCTATACTTTCCCACACGCGAGTGCAATGAACTCTGACACCTGCATATGTTCACGGTAAGATTGGAAGCTGAGAGAGCAGAACAAACTATTTGCATAAATACAACAGATAACAATACACACTATTACTGTCAGGGCTTATTCAAACTGAATGGTTTTACAACATTACTAGTAATATTCACTGTAGAATCATAAATTGGACATAGGTTCAGTATTACTTTTCAAACATTTTTCTAGCTGACATAAAATTGTAAATGTAGTTCACTGCAAAATTATGAACTGATCACAGGTTAAGTCTCTCTCAGCTAAATACTTTTCTATTTAGAATGAAAGTTAAATGGAATTCACTAACAGGTTACTGCTCACTGTCTTTTCAATAAAGAAATTATTGTTTTCATAGACAATGGTCTTTCTATTAATTGTTGTCTATCATGAGCATAAAGGATAACCTGTGGATCGTATTACACTATTAATATGCACTTTCAATACACAAAAGAAACAAGTGCTTGGCAAGCAGGAGTATATACCTTTCCACTATTGCAGTTTTCAACTTTTACTACAATGAGACGCAAAATTGACATATTTGTAAGATACTGACTCACCTTTTGCGATTTACAACAGGCGGCAGTGAGATCATTTATCAAGCATAACTTTATAAACCTCAGTTTTAAGACCTTTTAATTGTGAAGTTGGCAACAACATATTAATAAGCAGTGTTAATAGGAAAATTATTTTCAGCAAGCATCATTTACTTTAACTCACTCTCTTGCCACTTTGACTTTAACTTTCTTTTTACTATGTTCAAGAGGCACTAATTAGTAAAACACTGGGCTTTAATTTTCTTTCAGTAAGGACACTCGGTAATCACTTTAGTTCAAACGGAGAGGAACCTGAGTGGTGTTATGATAAGGAAAAAAATCGAAGTAGGTACATAAATTAAATTATAAATTACCTTATATTTGAGCACACTAACACATCCAATAAGTTGATCCTTCACTGTGCATTACTATAGTGTTCCATTAGAGTGATTACGCAATGTGGTGCCGAGTGAATGTTGGTAGGTGGATTTGCAGGTAGAATTGCTGGACTCTGTCATTTCTTGGTGGCGATGATAGATACGAATTTCAGAATAGTTCCAGCTCTTTATCCATCCATCCGAGGCATTGGAAAGCGTCAGGAAAAGCCTCTCTCGGAACCAGCACAATATACAACTTTTACATGGGCAGTTCACAGTTTGGTAGTTCGTCCCCGACTGACTCTTGGTTCCACCTTTTCTAGCTATGCCAACCAAAATTTGCGCGCACTACTCAGTTCTGTTCCCGAGGGGAACCACAACACCTTTTACATATGACATAACTAAGAACCCTAAGTGAAGGTCAGCAGTTTACATAACAGCAAACAAACATTTTAAATAAAGCAGAACCTTTGCACATATTGACATTTCTATAAAAAAATTATTTAAATAAAATTATTCATCCTCAAAGATAACCAAAGCGATTATGTGAAGAAGACAAAATATATCATTTGCTCATATTGTACATGTGAGAGGGATTACACTTCCGATATTCTAAAAGACATCAAAAATTTTTAACAGAAAAGAATAAACACTCTCCTCGTATGGATTCAATCCAACAACATTTACAGAAACTTAACGATATAACATAAAAAATAAAGAAAAAGAAAAGGCAAAAGAAATCAGTAGAGCTATGGTGTTACACATTATGTTGTCAGGAGTTGAGCAGCGACATCAGTATGGGTTGGCCAGGAGAGGTTGGGTCAAATGGCTCTGAGCACTATGGGACTCAACTGCTGTGGTCATCAGTCTCCTAGAACTTAGAACTACTTAAACCTAACTAAGGACCTCACACACATCCATGCCCGAGGCAGGATTCGAACCTGCGACCGTAGCAGTCGCACGGTTCCGGACTGCGCGCCTAGAACCGCGAGACCACCGCGGCCGGCGCCAGGAGAGGTCTATGAGCTCGAACGTGGACTTGCCATCAGATGTAACCAAAGTTAAAAGTCGGTAGGGAACATTTCTACCTTTCTAAAGGTGTCCAAGTTCACCTTTGATGACGTGACTGCGAGCTGGAAACGCGAAGGACAAGCACAGGTAACCTAGAACCGGATATACCTCATGTACTGACGGACAGACAACATCCAGCATTGCGTAGGGTGATTAACAAAGAAAAAAAAAAGAAAAAGACCATATCAGGTTGGGGTAGCTGTCGCACTCTGAGGGTTACGTACAATCTTAATTATGTGTACTAGCAAAATATCGGTCCTAGGAAATCGAAGATTTTTGTTAATATTTTGAAGTTTGATGTCGGATAATGAACGACAAAAGAAGTACTTTTTCTTGTGATATAATTACAATTAAGAAAGTTCTAAGTTTTTGCGTTCACCCGTACTATGAAGCCTTGATTCTTGCCAAAATTCATGATTCTAGGCCAAGGGGACGTAACGTCTAGGTTTTAATGAGTGAGTTTACGAGTATCAAAATATGTGACATAAAAGGCCGTATCTTTTGATTGCATTGATTCAGAAGCTTAACTTTTTTACACCATCAAGGAACCAGACACCTTAGTATGTATCATAAATCTCAACTTGATACATTTACCCGTCCATGAGGAAAAGTTGGCTTAATAGACGAACAGAAAAGCCAGTGGGATAAAACATGACAGAAGTTGTATTGTGTTATATATTAAAAACTGACGATTTTCGTCGTTTTTTTTTTTTACTTTAATTGTACTGCGAAAACTTTCTGTCAAATGTCATGATTCTAGGCCAAAGATAAGGACCCTATAGGTTTTTATGTAAGGGGCATTCAAATGAAACCCAGTCAGTATTGCCGGCCGAAGTTGCCGTGCGGTTCTAGGCGCTGCAGTCTGGAACCGCGAGACCTCTACGGACGCAGGTTCGAATCCTGCCTCGCGCATGGATGTGTGTGATGTCCTTAGGTTAGTTAGGTTTAACTAGTTGTAAGTTCTAGGGGATTAATGACCTCAGAAGTTGAGTCCCATAGTGCCCAGAGCCATTCGAACCATATTTTGTACCGGTCAGTATTGTAAAGTAACGTAACCATTCCATTAATTCAAAAATGTAGTTATACACAGTGCACATACTCAAAAATAGTTACCGAAACTGTTGGCATATTTATCCCATTGCGACACTAGCCGGTCGATTCCATTCTTGAAGAAGCTAATAGGCTGCTGTCGGATCAGGGTCTGGACCAAGTCACACACTTCGTCGTCCGTTGCGAATCGATGTCCGCGAATAGCTTGTTTTAGAGGTCCAAACACATGAAAGTCACACGGTGAAAGGTCGGGACTGTACGGTGGATGTTCCAGCGTTTCCCACCGAAACTGCTGCAATATCATCTTTATCGCATTGGCCGTGTATGGGCGGGCATTATCATGAAGGAAGAAAAAACCACTAGACGACATGCCTCGGCGTTACGACTTGATGGATCGTCTGAGGTTCTGTAAAGTAGCTTGATAACGCTTGGCATTGATGGTGGTCCCCCGTTCCAGGAAATCGACAAGCAGATGAGCCCTTGTGATCAAAAATGAAGGACATTACGACCTTACCAGAACTGGTGTGCACAGCCTTTGATTTCTTTGATGGTGGTGAAGTCGCAAGTTTCCACTGCTTGCTCTGACGCCTGCTTTCCGGTTCAAAATGGTGACACCATGTTTCGTCACCTGTGACAATACGCGACAGAATGCCGTATTCCTCCTCATGATAACAGACAGCGCCAGCGATCAGTTGGTGGGGAACAAACTGCTTACAGATTTGTCAAAAGTTAGAGTGTTGATGCATTATGGTGAAGGCACTGCTCACGCTAATACCCAGTAACCGATGGATCTCGTCCACGGTGATTCTGCCGTTGTCCAAGACTAAAGCATTCACTTCCACAACCATTTCCGGTGTGATGACACGCTGAGCCTGTCCGAGACGAGCATCGTCTTCCAGTGACTCACGCCCTTCAAGGGATCGTTTGCGCCATTCCACAACACGAACGAGTCAGACTGTACTGACCGTACACAGTCTTCATCTGTCGATACATTTCACGGCCTCCAACTCCCTCCGCCGCCAAAACTCGAATCACTGGGCCGGCCGAAGTGGCCGTGCGGTTAAAGGCGCTGCAGTCTGGAACCGCAAGACCGCTACGGTCGCAGGTTCGAATCCTGCCTCGGGCATGGATGTTTGTGATGTCCTTAGGTTAGTTAGGTTTAACTAGTTCTAAGTTATAGGGGACTAATAACCTCAGCAGTTGAGTCCCATAGTGCTCAGAGCCATTTGAACCATTTGAACTCGAATCACTCCTCGTTTTTCCTGCTTACGCGCCTGCCTGTTGGGTACTGGACGATAACTTGTGTGACCACCTTCTCTTCGGCTTGAAACCACAATGGCGCTATGCAACATCAAAGGGTGCGCACGCATAAGTCTCTCTGCCAATAGATGGCGCCACCCTACTCGCAGTTACGTGGTGCCACCTAACGTGTAAGGCAAAGCTAGACGCAATGACCAAGTTTCATTTGAATGAACCTCATACTTGGCTTTGCGAGTATCAAAAGTGTAACATAAATGGCCGTACCTTTTGATTGCACTGTCTTAGAAGCTTTAAATTTTTAGACCATTAAGGGGCCGTAGACCTTAGTATTTGGGTTAAATTTCCATATCATCTACTCGTTCCTGATAAAAACCGTTTTGAGGAGCCGGACAGGCAGAGAGCCAGACAGATGGGCCACTAATTGATGCTAAAATCCGTCCTTTCTTTACCAACTGGGATGCGGAATACGCATGAAATCAGCCGAAGGAATCACAGATGAGTTTCAGTATGCTACCAGCAGCCCAGCTACCAAACTGACTGTGCTTAAGGAATGGGGTACAATCGACGAGCAACTTCTTATAAATCCACACGTAACTGTAGTCAATGGAATTCCTGACCGAGAGAAGTATGATAGTACAAGACATAAGTCTTAACTGGAGGGCTTAATTTGAGGAAGAAATTTTTCAGAATGTTCGTTTGGAGCACAGAAGAGAATCGAAGCAATTGAGATGTGGTGTACAGACGCCTGTTGAATATTAGGTGGACTGACAAGATAATGAATGAGGCGTTCTGGGCAAAATCGGAGAGGAAAGGAATAAGAGGAAAGCACTGACAAGTAGAAGGGACAGGATGATAGAATATCTGTTAAGACATCAGGGATTACTTCCACGGTAATAGGGGCAACTGTAGAGAGCAAAAACTTTAGAGAAGACAGAGGTTGGAAGACATACAGCACATAACTGAGGACGTAGGTTGCAAGTGCTGCTCTGAGATTAAGAGTTTGACAAACGGGAGGAATTCGTGGCGGGCGGCATCAAAGCAACTAAACCAGTCCGAAGACTGGTGACTGAAAGAAATAGAAAGAGTCGATGGCTGGGTTCCAGTGTGGTGCATACGCAGCGAAGGCGCAAACCCAAGTTGTCAACAAGGCACTGTGGATGCTGGTTGTGTCTCCGTTATTGTGTGGGCGGTGGTAAGGTTACATGGAACCGATTAGCTGGAAAGAGCTATGTCCTCTACGTAATTTGAGACTATTTGCAGCGCTTTATAGATTTCATGTACTCAAACAACGATGAATTTCTTATGGATGAAAATTTACCATTTCACCTGGCCAATATTGTTCTCACTGTGGTGTCACCGCCAGACACCACACTTGCTAGGTGGTAGCTTAAATCGGCCGCGGTCCATTAGTACATGTCGGACCCGCGTGTCGCCACTGTCAGGATCGCAGACCGAGCGCCACCACCACGGCAGGTCTCGAGAGACGTACTAGCACTCGCCCCAGTTGTACGGACGACATTGCTAGCGACTACACGTACGAAGCCTTTCTCTCATTTGCCGAGAGACAGAATAGCCTTCAGCTAGGTCCATGTCTACGACCTAGCAAGGCGCCATTTGTACCATTGCATGTATCTCAAAATAGTCTCACTTGTATCATCAAGAATGCTGTATACCAAAGGACGATATAAAAGTTAAGTGTTCTAGTAGCTACGTTCTTTTCTTTATCACATTCATTACGAATCCTGTTCCAGACTTCGCGCCAGTCGGCGTGTGTGTACGTGTGCCCTTTCGGCTACCCGTCACTGTGGACTGGCTGCCTTGTCAGTCCACTACACTCACTTGGTTTGAAGGACATTCTGGACAATTAATCCAAATGATTTGGCCACCCAGTTCACCCGACATGAAACACATCGAACATTTATGGGACATAATCAAGATTCTAGTTGACTACCCAAATCCAGCACCAGTAACACTTTCGCAATTATGAACTGCTATAGAGGCAGCATGGCTGAATATTTCTTCTGGGGACTTCCTACTACTTTTTGAGTCCCTGATACGTCGAGCTGCCAGACTACGCGTGTCAAAAGTGGATCAGACAAGATATTATGAGGTATCCCAAGACTTTTTCCACCTCAGTTTATGTTTGAACTCCTTGAAGTGTCCGTATCAGACAACGGTAATTAATATTAGTGAACTCCTACCAAAAATTGAAAAGAAAGTATCGGTCAATTTATTTATAGTGTCTGATACCTGCTTATCTTCGGAACTTGTACCCATACTGAGCACACTCGGCTCGGTGGCCAGTTTCTCTTCTATGTTGGCATACTTATCAGCGGCTTCGACGATACGCACTTAGCTTATGACGGCGGCCACTTTTATGCTTTACTATACGGAGGGAACACTTGTTGCGATAGAAGATTAGTTGGCTGCTCAGTGATGACAGATAGCGACTAATTTCAATGTTATATCGCTTAACATTTAAGCATTCAAATGGCTCTGAGCACTATGGGACTCAACTGCTGAGGTCATTAGTCCCCTAGAACTTAGAACTAGTTAAACCTAACTAACCTAAGGACATCACAAACATCCATGCCCGAGGCAGGATTCGAACCTGCGACCGTAGCGGTCTTGCGGTTCCAGACTGCAGCGCCTTTAACCGCACGGCCACTTCGGCCGGCTATCGCTTAACAGTAACAGGTTGTAGCGATCGGTAATTTTCGTCCAAAGTACCTGAAATTTCGTTAATTTGGAGATGGTAGGCGTGAGAAGTTCGAGGAATGGTTTTTATTAGGTTTCAATCAGGCAGAATACGCAGTAGCTTTATACCATGACGTGAGATGTATCGTAACATGGTAGTAGCTCCACCCATTAACATTCGTCATATAATTCTGATGGGGGCTCCTCAAACAAGTTGAATCAAATTATCGTAAATTATATCCTGCTTATGAAATTTCTATAGACGGCATAGACTATTACGTTTGCAAAACGACACGAAAAACACGAAATGAAGTGCATTTCAGTATCGTATTTGAAAATTTAAAATAACTCGATGAAACTCTTACGTCATTGTGCTACTTTGGAAGAAAGATTAATTCATTTTTACATTTTGGACATAAAACTTGAGCAAAAGAGTGTACTGACGAACGTGAAAGTGGATCATAATGTGTGAGCACATTTGGCCGTAAAAAACAGTGATACTGGTGATGTTATCAGGACTGAAAGAAATGAAATTGTGTAAGGAACGTATCCGGCAACTATCTTTATTTGTTTATTTGGTCGTAAAAGACAGTGATACTGGAGGTCTTATTAGGACGAAAAGAAATGAAATAGTACAAGGGACCTACCAGGAATAGATAAAAACACGCACAATTTACATTAATTTTTAAATAGAAATTACGAGCAGTTAGCTTTTAATTATGAGCGCAAACAGGAGAGCGTATGACATAAAGGGGTAGAAGGAGGAGAGAGAGAGAGAGAGAGAGAGAGAGAGAGCGAGCGAGAGAGAAATGTGATAACCACAGTTAACGAATATAAGGGAAAATTAAACTGTATGACTCACGGAGAAAGAAGGTAACTGTGAAAAATACAGCACTCGCTTTAAAGTATGTTGATTTCTTGAGGAAACATAATGAGGGTTACAGAAGGAAATACTTCAGCCACTTATTAGAAGCAACGGGTCAATGTGCAAAATAAAGGACAGCATGTTCAAGAGGCGGACAGCAGCAACAGCGGGGTTGTTAGCTAAGGTCTTTGTGAATGAGCAAAGGCACTTTACTAAATAAATGGTACATTGTGTTTCTGTTATGTTGGAATTGTATGGCTTTAATCTCTGAACCGACTTACAAGCGTGCATGTGCGCTGAGAAACCGATGAAGTAGACATAGAGTATAGTGGTCACGTAATTTGTCTGGCCACAACCACTCTACGTGATCATGTACATGATTGTTTTTTATGCAACGTAGAGACGAATGTTTCTCACGTGATGTAGCGCTGCACTCGTAATTACTACTAACCCTGTAGTGTTTTCACTAATCGTGCCGTTATTCGTAGTTTCCAAAACCAGCTGAATCAGAGGCTACTAGGAATACAGGGCAAATGCGCTTTTCCAACAGGGCAAAGTGTATCACCAAACATGGGCTACTGCGTAGATGAAGTCTATATAAATAAAAATGCAAATGTTCCTTCGTTGAAAATCGTGTATCTCCGGTAGTTCCTAGCTGATTATTCTGAAATTTAGACACAATGTTTTACTATAAAACTGGTGGGTTTTAGGTACGTAATTCTTTAATATGTGATGCATAACACATGTAGGAGTATTTTTAAGATTTTTGTGTCAACATTTCCTTTTTATTAAAAGTTGTGTAAACATTTCAACGGGAAGGAGGAGATTGGTAGAGGGATAGGGGTGCAGAAGGTTGAAGGAGAAGATGGACAGAGAGAGGTGTAGGAGGTGACGGACAGAGAGATGGGGAAGGAGGGGGATGGACCAAGAAAGGGGTAGGTGGGATGGACAGATAAAGAGGAGAGAAGCAGGTTAGGACGTATATCTAATTCCAACATACATTAGAAAATTGTGCTTTCTCTTTTCGTTCTTTTCCATTTAAGCAGATCGAATAACAGCAAAGCGTGGCCGGGTACAGCTGGTTGATTAATTTAATAACTTAACACTCCCTCTGTACATAAGGTTTTCCTCAGAGTAGGTATGAGAAAACGCTAACGACTAGTGGATACAGAGGAGACTCCTCTGCTGTGTTAAGCTAGCAAATGCCTTCAGCGCTAATGTGAGCTATCACGGAACTGTCATGAATGACTTTTCCGACAAATGCTGTGATCTGCTTTCATAATTATTTTCACATAAACCGATACTCACCTTTGCAACACCAGGTTCCACCTTCTTCAGCAGCCGCTTGGACTCTCGAAAAGTGCAACAGCCATGAACGAAACGGCTCATCGGCTGAGAATTGGAAAGAATAACAGGCTGTTTTTATGTTTCTACTTGGACACCCTTTACAGCGCGGCGTAAGTTAACTTGTTAGAAAAAGCATTCCAATGTAAAGTTCAAAATGATAAAGTCCTTTTACATTAACTGTCGTTTCGTTAGTGATAGGTTTATTATGCATGGCGGAAGAGAACAAGACCAAGACGACTTCGTCTCAGATCATTGTCTGAAGTAATGAGTAGTTTAAGGGCTCTCATTCTCTGGCAGGTGTTACTTCTGAAAGTGTATACTGTCACTATGGGCTTAAATGATAATGTACGCAGAAATTCAAATTTAATTACTATTGTAGCGGTCAGGATATCAATACCTTCTTAAAGAAGGTATTGAAGTATCAAATTACTTGTGATAAAATTTGCACAGGGATTTCATAAACAACGTCACAGTAACAAAATTTGTGGCCTCATCAATATTTATTGGAAATCTAACATTTAACATATATCCACCCATAGCGGAATGAATACAGGACCTCACATGCCAGGAACACTTACAATAGTGTTCACATTTTCTTGAAATATAAGGGGAAAATCAAACGAAAACCACACAAAAGTGCAAGTAAACTGTTTAGTATTGTTATAAAGCAGTCACTATATCTGCTAATAAATTTTTCCTATTGTGAGACAAGACGTTAAAAGCGTTCATGGAAAAGTGTTTACGCTTGCCTAGAGAACAACAATTCCACCCAGGCGCGCAACTCTTCGACCGAAGCAATTCGACGGACACGTATTTCGTATTCGCTGCGATTATCTGTTAACGAGAATCAATCCTTAGATATTCAAGACATTGTAATGCATAAGATATAAGGAGTGTGTACCGTCTCCTTTAGAACGTCACCATGATCTCATTCACTGAACTACACAGACAGTGAAAACATAACGTTTATTCACGTTGGTGTGTAGAATGTATGGGACGAGCGATATACCATCGTATTTTCGGAAGAAGATCATCCAGAGCTCCCAAGAATGCAATAGCTGACAAGAGCAAGAATTTTAGTTTCAGGAAAAAATGACAAAAAAGCATAGAAGAACAGAAATGAGAATTGAGGACATTTTATACGACGATCTGTCTGACATTCGGAAAGGTAAAGGAACCATTGAGACAGATCTGACGTTGCGGTGGATAATGGAACTAAGAGTGAAGAAAAATCGTGGTACGTTAGTAGGATTCGTTGACTAAGAGAAACTGTTCGACAATGTAAATCGGTGCAAGATGTTCGAAATTCTGAGGAAGATAAGAGTAAACTGTAGAGCAAAGAGGGTAATGTACGATATGTACAATCCACGATGTTGGGCAGCATCACTAGAGTCGGCCGAAGGCTTCTGTCATCAGAAGTCACCCTCATTTAGACAACGTCCTTGTTAAAAGGAGCGAAGAAGTGGGCAGAGGTCCGGAATACTCTCTAACCCATGGCGTGTAAAACTGTCCCTAAAGGCAGAAAAATCGGCTATAATTAACTGCATGAAGACGCAGATGGCAATGGAAAACACTGCGTTAACAAAGGACATGTAGCCTGTAATTGAAAAAACGTCCCCACTGGCAAAAGATTCCGGTATATCTGCCACACGGATCACGAAGAGGGGACTGCAAAGGGGGAGGTGACCACAAGAAAGAGACCGAATACCGAATAACTAACGTAAGGATAACGCTCTACGAGTTGCCCCGCGGAATGTCAGAAGTCTGAACATGGTAGGGAAACTACAAAATCTGAAGACGGAGATAGTAAAGCTCATTCTTGATATAGTGGTGAAATAGATGGAATTTATGGTCAGATGAAGGTAGAGCAATATCAATTACAGAAGAAAATCGTATCCTGGGAATATGAATCTCTATGAATAGGAAGGTAGGGCAAAGAGTGCGTTACTGTGAACTGTTCAGTGAGAGGGTTAATCTCATCATAATCGGCAGAAAACCAGCACCTACATCGATATCTTAGGTGTACATACCGGTGTCTCATGACGAAGAGATAGAGAAAGAATATGAAGATATTAAACATCTAATTCAGTACGTTAAGGTAGATGACAATATAATAGTCATCGGGGACTGGAACGCGGTAGAAGGGGAAGGAGTAGAACAAGGGGTTACGCGAGAATGTGGGCATGGTACTAAGAATGAAACAGGAGAAAAACTAATTGAGTTCTGATATAAATTTCAGCTTGTAATAGGGAATACAATATCGAAGAACCACAAGACGAAGAGGTGTACTTGGAAATGTCCAACGCCCCCAGTGGCACTGTAGCGTCTCTGGTTTCTGTATCACTTACCTGGTGTCCGTCCCTCGTCGCACAGTAGTAGCGCTCAGGCGCCTGGTTCAATGTAGATGATTCTGCTAAAGTGGAATGTTTCGGGATGCCTGTTGTTGAATGTCAACAGCGATTTGTGCTATACTCGTTTTAATAAACAAAATACTTTGACACACACTTCACAGAATTTCCAATATGGCAGCTCTTGGCTACACCGTTATTCAACGCTTTCCAACACATTAACACCTTTCTAATTTTCCATAATCGTGACACACACTACCCACGACACGTGGCGTTCGCTAATAACTAATACCTTCACTTTATATCTTGCTTAACAGCTGAACTATTTACTCGCGACCGTTCTTTTAGCGCCGCCCCGGTTACTCGACAGTGCGTTTTGAGTGGCGCCTCGCTACTAACTCGCCCTGTCTCCCGGAGGACAATAGAGGCCCCCATTTTCTCCCTCAGCCAATAAGGACACCATATATATATATATATATATATATATATATATATATATATATATATATATATATATATATATATATATTCAACCAGTGGGCGTTCAGATCGCTGTTGCTAGGCGGATCTGACGTCATGTTTGCGGACATTATGACGGAAGTTTGTCTCGGAACAATGTCTCAGACAGTAAGATCCTGCTCCCGAATAGGTCGGATCTTCGGATCTTGTCCCTACTAAGGTTGCACAACATGAAGTCCTACGATCTCATCACTAATGCTCCCTGCTGACGCTTACTTGTCAAATGTACATGTAGCCTGACTGCTACAGAGCATTCCCGATTGCAAAATAATGCGTAATACTTGGCTTAAACACGTGAAGGGAATGCACGTATGCATTACAAATCGCAGGGAGATCTGGCAATAGCCGGCCGGAGCGGCCGAGCGGTTCTAGGCGCTTCAGTCTGGATCCGCGCGACCGCTATGGTTGCAGGTTCGAATCCTGCCTCGGGTATGGATGTGTGTGATGTCCTTAGGTTGGTTAGGTTTAAGTAGTTCTGAGTTTTAGGGGACTGATGAACTCAGATGTTAAGTCCCATAGTGCTCAGAGCCATTTAAACCATTTGATCTGGCAATATTTCAATTATATATTTAATTATCCCCCCCATGAACCATGGACCTTGCCGTTGGTGGGGAGGCTTGCGTGCCTCAGCGATACAGATGGCCGTACCGTAGGTGCAACCACAACGGAGGGGTATCTGTTGAGAGGCCAGACAAACATGTGGTTCCTGAAGAGGGGCTGCAGCCTTTTCAGTAGTTGCAGGGGCAACAGTCTGGATGATTGACTGATCTGGCCTTGTAACATTAACCAAAACGGCCTTGCTGTGCTGGTACTGCGAACGGCTGAAAGCAAGGGGAAACTACAGCCGTAATTTTTCCCGAGGACATGCAGCTCTACTGTATGATTAAATGATGATGGCGTCCTCTTGGGTAAAATATTCCGGTGGTAAAATAGTCCCCCATTCGGATCTCCGGGCGGGGACTACTCAAGAGGACGTCGTTATCAGGAGAAAGAAAACTGGCGTTCTACGGATCGGAGCATGGAATGTCAGATCACTTAATCGGGCAGGTAGGTTAGAAAATTTGAAAAGGGAAATGGATAGGTTAAAGTTAGATATAGTGGGAATTAGTGAAGTTCGGTGGCAGGAGGAACAAGACTTCTGGTCTGGTGATTACAGGGTTATAAATACAAAATCAAATAGGGGTAATGCAGGAGTAGGTTTAATAATGAATAAAAAAATAGGAGTGCGGGTTAGCTACTACAAACAGCATAGTGAACGCATTATTGTGGCCAAGATAGACACAAAGCCCATGCCTACTACAGTAGTACAAGTTTATATGCCAACTAGCTCTGCAGATGATGAAGAAATAGATGAAATGTATGACGAGATAAAAGAAATTATTCAGGTAGTGAAGGGAGACGAAAATTTAATAGTCATGGGTGACCGGAATTCATCAGTAGGAAAAGGGAGAGAAGGAAACATAGTAGGTGAATGTGGATTGGGGGGAAGGAATGAAAGAGGAAGCCGCCTTGTAGAATTTTGCACAGAGCATAGCTTAATCATAGCTAACACTTGGTTCAAGAATCATGAAAGGAGGCTGTATACATGGAAGAAGCCTGGAGATACTGACAGGTTTGAGATAGATTATATAATGGTAAGACAGAGATTTAGGAACCAGGTTTTAAATTGTAAGACATTTCCTGGGGCAGATGTGGATTCTGACCACAATCTATTGGTTATGAACTGCAGACTGAAACTGAAGAAACTGCAAAAAGGTGGGAATTTAAGGAGATGGGACCTGGATAAACTGAAAGAACCAGAGGTTGTAGAGAGTTTCAGGGAGAGCATAAGGGAACAATTGACAGGAATGGGGGAAAGAAATACAGTAGAAGAAGAATGGGTAGCTCTGAGGGATGAAGTGGTGAAGGCAGCAGATGATCAAGTAGGTAAAAAGACGAGGGCTAATAGAAATCCTTGGGTAACAGAAGAAATATTGAATTTAATTGATGAAAGGAGAAACTATAAAAATGCAGTAAATGAAGCAGGCAAAAAGGAATACAAACGTCTCAAAAATGAAATCGACAGGAAGTGCAAAATGGCTAAGCAGGGATGGCTAGAGGACAAATGTAAGGATGTAGAGGCTTGTCTCACTAGGGGTAAGATAGATACTGCCTACAGGAAAATTAAAGAGACCTTTGGAAAGAAGAGAACCACTTGTATGAATATCAAGAGCTCAGATGGCAACCCAGTTCTAAGCAAAGAAGGGAAGGCAGAAAGGTGGAAGGAGTATATAGAGGGTTTATACAAGGGCGATGTACTTGAGGACAATATTATGGAAATGGAAGAGGATGTAGATGAAGACGAAATGGGAGATAAGATACTGCGTGAAGAGTTTGACAGAGCACTGAAAGACCTGAGTCGAAACAAGGCCCCGGGAGTAGACAACATTCCATTAGAACTACTGATAGCCTCGGGAGAGCCAGTCATGACAAAACTCTACCATCTGGTGAGCACGATGTATGAGACAGGAGAAATACCCTCAGACTTCAAGAAGAATATAATAATTCCAATCCCAAAGAAAGCAGGTGTTGACAGATGTGAAAATTACCGAACTATCAGTTTAATAAGTCACAGCTGCAAAATACTAATGCGAATTCTTTACAGACGAATGGAAAAACTGGTAGAAGCGGACCTCGGGGAAGATCAGTTTGGATTCCGTAGAAATGTTGGAACACGTGAGGTAATACTGACCTTACGACTTATCTTGGAAGAAAGATTAAGAAAAGGCAAACCTACGTTTCTAGCATTTGTAGACTTAGAGAAAGCTTTTGACAATGTTGACTGGAATACTCTCTTTCAAATTCTGAAGGTGGCAGGGGTAAAATACAGGGAGCGAAAGGCTATTTAAAATTTGTACAGAAACCAGATGGCAGTTATAAGAGTCGAGGGGCATGAAAGGGAAGCAGTGGTTGGGAAAGGAGTGGGACAGGGTTGTAGCCTCTCCCCGATGTTATTCAATCTGTATATTGAGCAAGCAGTAAAGGAAACAAAAGAAAAATTCGGAGTAGGTATTAAAATTCATGGAGAAGAAGTAAAAACTTTGAGGTTCGCCGATGACATTGTAATTCTGTCAGAGACAGCAAAGGACTTGGAAGAGCAGTTGAACGGAATGGACAGTGTCTTGAAAGGAGGATAAAAGATGAACATCAACAAAAGCAAAACAAGGATAATGGAATGTGTTCGAATTAAGTCGGGTGATGCTGAGGGAATTAGATTAGGAAATGAGACACTTAAAGTAGTAAAGGAGTTTTGCTATTTAGGGAGTAAAATAACCGATGATGGTCGAAGTAGAGAGGATATAAAATGTAGACTGGCAATGGCAAGGAAAGCGTTTCTCAAGAAGAGAAATTTGTTAACATCGAGTATAGATTTAGGTGTCAGGAAGTCGTTTCTGAAAGCATTTGTATGGAGTGTAGCCATGTATGGAAGTGAGACATGGACGATAACTAGTTTGGACAAGAAGAGAATAGAAGCTTTCGAAATGTGGTGCTACAGAAGAATGCTGAAGATAAGATGGGTAGATCACGTAACTAATGAGGAGGTATTGAATAGGATTGGGGAGAAGAGAAGTTTGTGGCACAACTTGACTAGAAGAAGGGATCGGTTGGTAGGACATGTTTTGAGGCATCAAGGGATCACAAATTTAGCATTGGAGGGCAGCGTGGAGGGTAAAAATCGTAGAGGGAGACCAAGAAATGAATACACTAAGCAGATTCAGAAGGATGTAGGCTGCAGTAGGTACTGGGAGATGAAGAAGCTTGCACAGGATAGAGTAGCATGGAGAGCTGCATCAAACCAGTCTCAGGACTGAAGACCACAACAACAACATTTAATTATATTACATCACTGAATCTGAAATCAGATACTGGACTGTAAAGCGTTCTCAGGCGCAGATAGAGACTCAGATTTCAATTAAGCTGTGATGAAGAGTACGCTGAAGTTTAAGAGACTGGTCAGGAAGAACCAATGTGCAGATAAGTGGAAAACGGAAGTACTAACGAATGAAGAGATATGTTTGAAGTTCTCTGAGGTTATAGATACTGCAATAAGGAATAAAACAGTACGCAGTTCAGTTGATGAGGAACGGACATTTCTAGAAAGGGTAATCAAGGAAGTAGGAAAGAAAGACATAGGTTCAACGAAGGTAACAAAAAAATGCTTGAGTTAATCGATGAAAGAAGGAAGTACCAAAATGTTCCGGAAAACTCCACTATACAGAGACGCAAGTCAACAGGTAGCGCAGGGAAGCTAAGGTGTAATATTTCCTTTGGCTGCTGCAGCTGCGCGTCCGCCTGGCCGTGTCGAGCGCGCCCTTGAGGTCGCCGTTTACCTGCGCTAACAGTCATCTCCGCTGACTGCTGTCTGTGCCTGAGCACTTTGCTCGGTCGATCTTGCCCTGTGCTGAGTATTTCTGGAGCCAGGGCGGTCGCAAATTATCTGGTAGTCTGAATGTTATCACGGGCGTTACACAGAAACTCAAAGGATCAGGATAGCTTTAAATCTGGGCTTGTGCACTGAAACTGCTTATGCTGCTAACATGTAACTCCTCGTCTACGGCTTTCTCTCATTTGCAATTAGTTCTTGCAAATTATCATAAGGTCTCCGTATACATCTGAGCTTTATTTGAACTATTGATATTTAATTATCAGGTTTTTGTACGTAACTTACGATGTAAACTTTGGAGAATTCATAATGATGAAACGTTGACGTTCGTCTGTACTAGCGAAATAATTCGCCGGCAACCAACTTCCGAGGGAGGCGTCTCGATGCCGAGACACACTTTAGAAGGTAATCACCATATTTTGAGCTCATTAAGCCAATAAATTATCCTCAGGGAAATTTCAAAATCAAAAGGTCAACATTTCCGAATTATTTTTATACGGGACGCAGTTGTTATGACACAGTAGAAATAAACGATCATATATAACTTGATTAAGAATTCGATAAGGAGATACTAAAGTTTCTACACTACCTAATTTACCTAATGAAACGTCAGGTTTAATTCCCACTAACTTTTTCTGCTTCAGAAACGAGCGATTGTGTGCAACTAATCATCGTATATATATACAGGGTGGTCAGAAAATGTGTGAAACGCTTGTCGTGATGTTGTAGGGCAGATTGTACTGAGACATAAATGTAAGGAAAAAACGCGATACGTTGCACCGTTTCCGAGTTATTTAGCATTGAAGTTAGTTAATCAGATCGTCGCGCGTGTAAATTGAAGTTTCAGCTAACGAGACAAACCACTCGTTGGACAACACCGCCCCTGGCAGGCCGCTTGAGTGTGAGCGCGCGACGTCCCGATTGGCTAACTTCTACGCTGAATAACTCGGAAACGGAGCAACGTATCGAATTTTTTTCTTAACATTTATGTCTCAGTACAACCTGCCCTGTAACATCCCTACAAGCATTTCACACATTTTCTGACCACCCTATATATACCTTCTCCGATCAGAACAAGAATAAATAGTTACAAAATGGAGCAATAGATGGCGCTGTAAGCATCATAATTTAATAGAGGTCTACTACAAATTACAAATGAATCATGCAACAATGCCTAAGGTGTACGTTTGACGTTAAACAAACTGTACTACTCAGTGTGCAGGGGTGTACAGGCGTTATACTGTTAGTTACGTAAGCCCATCCACCACGTCAAGGTCATATCACACCGGATGGGAAAAATTGGTTTTTAATTGTCTTAAGGCCAAAAACCGCATAAAAAGCATCACTCAGATCGGTTTTTAATTGTCCTGAGGCCAAAAACCGCGTAAAAAGCATGAATAAAAATCAAATTGAATTACTAATATCTGTGTGACTTACGCAAAACATGTTGAATATGCACTATAGATAACGATGTCATATGGTTATGGGAGGAGGGGAGGATCCGGACAGATGAGGGGGAGGCGAGAAAGGGGGAGAGCTGATGGAGGGAAAAGGCACAGAAAAAGGGGGAACAGGGCAGACGCGAGAAAGGAGTGGGGAATACAGTGAAGCGGAAAGAAAAAGGCCTCAGGGGGAGAGAATGGAATCTAGAAGTGGGTAGTAGGAGAAAAAACTGGATGGAAGGAGGGGGGAGGCAGTCATCGGACCAACGCCTTTTTTCAAACCTTTCAGTGTCCGGAACTTCAGCAGAGCGACGTGTGCACAGTCACCATTGTTGTAACACAGATTTACAAGCAGTCCTGGCGAACGTCGGCGATGCGAAAGTAGGAAAAGCCGTGTGCCTGGCGTGTTCGTACCAACTTTAGTGGGTCGTGCGCATGACAGGTGTTTTCATTTACGTATTCTGACACATACAGCGCCATCTATTGATCAGTTATCACTACTTTCTTCTTCTCCCATACGGTTTCCCTCTTCTCCGATAACATTCCGTTGCAATTTGACGTCGTGTTATTTTGAAATTTCAACTTTAATTGTAATCAACCTGTACGTCACTGGCAGTGGTTTCTTTGTCAGGGAAAATTTGTATGATCTGGATGTTGGTGGGTACGTCTACGGTAGCTATGCATGGAATGCACTGACACAAATACCGACTTGGCGGTTTGAATATATATAAGACGCTATTGTGTGTTGGCTGGAAACGTGCATATGACCGCGTATGGCATTCCGGTCTCCTCTTCAAGCTCCAAACCTTCGCCCTTCCCATTAACTACGTCCGTCTGATCGGCTCCTTTCCCTCCCGCCGTCCTTCCTATGTCACCGTCCATAACACAGATTCCTACACCTTTTTCCCCTCTGCCGGTGTGCCCCAAGGCTCCGTCCTCTCCCCCCTTCTGTACCTTTTGTACACGGCCGACATGCCGCCGCCGTCAGCCCCCGTCCACCTTCTCCAGTTTGCCGATGACACCGCCTTCCTTGCCCTTGCCCCCACCCTACAGCGCTCCCAACACCTTCTCCAATCCCATCTTGACCGGTTCACCGCTTGGTGCAACCAGTGGTTGCTCAATGTCAATCCCTCCAAAACCCAGGCGATCATTGTAGGCAAAACCACCCCTTCCTTCCGCCTCCTTGATTTCTATCTCACCATCTATGGCCGTCCTATCGCCCTCACTCCCACCCTTAAGTACCTTGGCGTCACCCTCGACCGTCGCCTCTCCTGGACTCCCCACCTCCGGACAATCCAAGCCAAGGCACGCTCCCGACTCAGTCTCCTCAAGCTCCTCTCTGGCCGTACGTGGGGTCTGGACCCCTCCACCATCCTCCAAACCTATAAGTCCCTCATCCGCCCTATCCTTTGTTATGCCCATCCGGCTTGGATCTCCGCCCCCCCCCTACCTTTTATAAATCCCTCCAAATCCTTGAATGTCATGCTCTCCGCCTCGCCTATCGCATCCGTCTCCCCTCCCCCACGCGGATCCTGTACAATCTCATCCCCTTCCCCCAGCTCCTCCTTTTCCTTGAAAGGATGCGGATCCGGTACACCTCCCGCAAACTCGATCCTCCTCACCCACTCGTCTCCCCGATCCTCTCCCACCCCCGCCCGCTGCCGCGCCTGTATTCGCACGTCCCACCCAGTCTCCATCTCTCCACCCTCCTTACCCTCTCCCAAGGTGGCTTCCGCCAGCTCCCCCTCCCTGATGATGCCCTCCTCCCCTCCATCTACCCCTCCTACCAACTTTGATCCTCCCTCCCTCTTCCTGTTTCTGTTCCCTTGGGCACCCTCCATCCCTCCTACCTTCTCCTCACTCCTTCCCCAGGCCTCCCCTCCCCTGTCCTCCTCCTCCCATCTCCTCAGCCATTGGCATCTCTGTTCTCCCCTCTCCACCCTCTCCGCCCGCCCTCACCCTTCTTCCCCTCTTGGCAGGTCCCCGGACTCGCACACGCTACGTGGACTTCCGCGCGCCGGAGATCATCGCCATCTGTGTCTCGTGTGTGTGACGTCGTTTGTGTTTTTAGTGTCCGCCGTCACGCTTCTACGTTCACTTGTGCCATCGGATTCATCAGTGTTCTGTGCGCCGTGCCAACGTGTTTTCAGTGTCTTTCTCGTCGAGTGTGAACGGCTCCGTGTTTTTTGTGTGTCTGTGCCTACTATTTTTTGCCCGTCACTAAGTTCGTTTTCATTCTCCATTATTGTACTGTGATTGTCAACTCTCTGGCTGAAGAGCGGCGTAGCTTGCCGCTGCCAGCCTACCTGATTGTTCAGGTGTTAAAAATAACAATAAAGTAAAAAAAAAGTTGCCTGAAATCAATATAATAAAAAAAGACGCTAAGGCTCTTTTGAATTTTAATTACATCCCTTATTCAAAGACGAATATGTGATGATGGCGGGAAGCTTTTCTCCTACTGGGTGGTGCGAAACTTCTCCCAGCTGGTACAAATGTCGACGAATCGTTATTTTCTTATACCCCTATAAATGGTAGTGTGAAAAGTTATGCTGCTGCTTGAAATATACTGTCGCTTGCGTTCCGACGTATCATCAGATGTTTGTGGAATGTAATAAGACTACTCTTCATATTATAAAAAATTTGGTACATTTAGTCGTTACGGACCGATAGATTTCAGGTGGTGAACTGTGATTTCAATGCATTGAGGAGTATTTCCGAATGTAAGGGGTCTTAGATTCATTTCGTAAACAGCTACACAGTATACTGAATCAACTGAAACTGTTATAGTCTACAAAAAGGATGTTTAATACGGCTGTAACAAAATGGATGTGTAGAACGACCCCTCATCGACTCCCCTAAACTAATCCTCAGGGATCGTTGTTGTACTACCGACTGCTAAAACAACAGTTTTGTCTTAATGTGAGGTGTGTAATGTGCTATTTATACACGTCGATGTGTGCATGCAATGAAAAGTAGTCGAAATTAGCTGATCGTAGGATTAAAGAAGAATCTAAAACAGGCAACTACAGACCTTGTTTACACTTACTAGGCATCTGGAGGCTCTTCATCCCCACAAATACAATATTTTTTAAAAAAAGTAAGTACATTTAGCAGACCTGTAGCGGCAAGGAACACTGTAACGGTTATACTATAAATCCTAGTCGAAATCTGAAATTGCAGCTATCATTTCATACATCACTGCTTCCAATCGTGACGTCAAATAATGATAGGTTTCGATTATTTAATGAACTTTCTCGTCAAAAACGTAGCGATGTTGTTAATGAACGCAAAATCGTGGTCTCTTTATTTCGAGTAGTTTTAAACAAAGTGAAGATACTTCCTTAAACCCCTATATTAACGAAATAATTAATGTTTCGTGTGGCATATCTTCAAGACGTGATGTTCCGCACCAGATTGAATAACTAGTAAGCAGTTCGTGCATTGCACCACAAGAAAATGTGCCAGAAAGGATAGGGTAGTTTAGAGTCCATGGAGTAATGAAATACCTGATGCTAGCTACTATGCCATCTGCAAACCAAACTACACCTCTCTCTCTCTCTCTCTCTTTGTGTGCAGCGATCATTTTTTTTATAAGTTTATTTCGAGTGGGCCTGCTACTAGTGTTGTGACATCATCAGTTTGTGTGTGTGAAACAGCTACTGCTTCCGCCTTATATCCATTACATAATGATGATGTGACCGGAAAACAATTATTTATTAACTTTCTGGATCAATTCCCAATCAGACATTTGCTTTGGAAGGAAGGCGTCACTCATGCGTTAGTATCCAGCAGGTTGGTTCTTACATACAGACCACTTAAGGTGGCGGTGGATGTCGACAGGAAGTGCACTTTGGTTCGGGGAGGGCTCAGCTAATTGCTACTTGCTGCGGCCGGCATAGACAACGCTGGTTCCAAGTCCATCGGCGCATAAGCCTGATCTCACTCCTGCACGGGCCTGCACGGTGAGGTAGCCGACAGGCGTTGCGAGCCTTGTGGTGCACGGCCGAATAGCCTAAGCGAGTGGCGAGATGTGAGAGAGTTTTTCAGATATGTTTCAGCGATCTGTGGCGGTGTAATTACGTGCTTCTTTACACGACTGGTAATGAAGAAAAAAGAAGCCGAAATTGTTTAAATATTCCACACACTGCAATCGATTTCCTGATAAATTCTTTAAATAAACTATATTCCATACACTACCTTGTATCCCGTAAGTTATTTAAAACAATATTCCACAGATTGTATAAATTGTCTAAACTCTATTCCAGACACTGACCAATCAGTATTTCAGAAGGGAGGGACAAGGAAAATTGAAGGATAACGATTCAATTAATTAATTAGTCCATCAGTTTGATGAAGTGGCAGGGAGTGGTTATTTGACAATCCTGAAGCAGCCTGTGGATAGCGAAACTGGCACAATTGAGCTATTTCCCCTCAATTTTTTCAATCCATTTCATTAATTAGTCAATTAATTTCATATCAGAAGTGGTGCCTGGTTCTTGAGAGGGTGGGGGTGACATGAAAAACCACTTAACCAAACGATAGATTAACCCTCGAGTGGTCGCGTGGATGACAATAGTGATCCACTCCTCTCTGAATCGCCACCGTTAATTTGTTTTAGCAACAATGAGGACCAGCCGCCGGGAGTCTGCAGGGGAGGGGTTTAGACACATTGTGACAGTTGAAATCTGTCCTTCGCTAAGAGGAGTTGCACTTTCTTGTGCCTGGTTGACGTATGTCATCCACCCGACCTTTCGTGTATGTATGCAGGCCGAAGTGGCCGTGCGGTTAAAGGCGCTGCAGCCTGAAACCGCAAGACCGCTACGGTCGCAGGTTCGAATCCTGCCTCGGGCATGGATGTTTGTGATGTCCTTAGGTTAGTTAGGTTTAACTAGTTCTAAGTTCTAGGGGACTAATGACCTCAGCAGTTGAGTCCCATAGTGCTCAGAGCCATTTTTTTTCGTGTATGTATTTTTGACTGATGTATTCCTTCAGTATTTCACTTACTTAACACTTTTTAGCGCACATTACATCATATATTTCTATCTCTTTTGTAATTATTTTCTTTTTTTATTTCAGTCAAACATACAGTTTCCATTAAGGCTGAAATAAGTTGAGACCGTAACATTTGGATAAAGTGGCTGGCCGAATGTGATTCACACGAAGATCTTCTAGCCTGAGAGAGTGAAATCAGTGACTTCTTCTTTTAGTGTTCAACCCTGAGGTTGGTTTGCAGCAGAGCGCCATTCCTCTCTTCACGCATATGTTACATCCAACGTCACTCATGATCTGTTGCATGTATGGTATCCTTGGTCGCCCCTGCCGGTTCCTTCCCTCAATAGCTCCTTCTGCTACTGTTCCAATGATATTGTTGTGTCGTAGTATGTGCCCTACAAGTTTTTCTCTTCTTGTTTGGATGTGCCTCCACAGAGATCTGGTTTCCTGTACTCTTCTTCAAAATGTTCAAATGTGTGTGAAATCTTATGGGACTTAACTGTTAAGGTCATCAGTCCCTAAGCTTACACACTACTAAACCTAAATTATCCTAAAGACAAACACACACACCCATGCCCGAGGGAGCACTCGAACCTCCGCCGGGATCAGCCGCACAGTCCATGACTGCAGCGCCTCAGACCGCTCGGCTAATCCCGCGCGGCACTGAACTCTTCTAAGCACCTCTTCATTTGTTACTTTGTCTCTCCATCTGATCTTCATCATCCTTCAATAGCACCACATCTCCAGGGCCTCTACCCGTCTTCTCTCTTCTCTTCCAATTGTCTAAGTTTCACATCCGTATAGGGCCACACTCCAAACGAAACCTTTCATGATACGTGTCCTTATTTTCAGACTGATGTTGTTGCTGGTGAGTAAGTTCCTTCTCCGATTAAATGCAGTTTTGGCCTTTTGTATTCTGGTCGCAATTTCTTTCCGGCTTCTACCATCTCTTGTGCTTTTGCTTCCCAGGTAAGTAAATTCCTCTATCACTTCCAGCTCTCTCTTCCAATTCTCAATCTCAGAGGTTCATATTCTGCTCCTGTACCATCACTTTAGCCTTTATCTTGTTTATTCTCATTCCATAATGATTGCATAGAATATTTTCCATTGTTCTGAGGACTTCCTCTGGATCTTCTTTTGTCTCCATGACTATAGCAATATCATCTGCATAAAGTAGCATGTCTATCATCTGCACATTAATTTTGATCCCCACATCAGTAGTTTCTCGAACTTGGTCTACAGCTTCCTGGATGTAAGCATTGAATATAAGAGGAGAGAGAGTACATCCTTGTTTACCCCTTTTCTAATATTTGTTTCTTGTTCTTAGTGACAGTTCCTAATCACTGTCACCTCAGTCTTATAGAAACTATCACATGGATGTCTTTGTACTTTATTCCACTTTCCCTCAGCGCTCTGAACATCTCTTGCCAGATAACGTTATCAAATGTCTTTTCTATGTCTACAAAGGCAATATAAGTTGGTTTATTTTTCTGTAATTGCTTTTCGGTAGCGAGTCTCAGTGCCAGAATCGCCTGCCTTGTTCCCAATCCCCTTCTGAAACCAAACTGATCTTCACTCAGCATATCCTCCACCTTCTCTTCAATTCTCTTCAGAACTATTTTCATGAGAATTTTTGATGCACGCCATATTAGGCTTAGAGTTCGGTACTGTTCGCATTTTGTAGCTGCTGCCTTCTTTCGTATAAGAACAATGGTACATTTCTGGAAGTCTGTCGGTATCTCTCTTGTGCATTAGATGGACCTAATATTAAAAAGCACCATTTTCATGCTGTCACCAGCATTCTTCATTAGTTCTGCAGGGATGTCATCAATACCCGTTGCTTTGTTGTCTCGCAGTTCCTTTAGAGCTCTATCAAATTCTTCTTGCAGAATGTCATCTCCCTTGTCATCTTCGTCTACTTGCCCTTCTCTTCCTATTACTTCCTCCGAAAGAGGTGTTCCGGCATGCGACTTCTCTATGTATTCTTTCTATCTCTTCACCATGTCTTCACCAAACAGCATTTTCCCCTCTTTATTTTCTATTGTGCCTGAGAGTGTTGTTTTGCGTTTGTTACAAAATTGATTTGTTGTTCTGTGGGCTAAAATAGTTCTCCCGTTTTGCATATTTTCTTCCAGTTCTCTGCAAATTTCTTCAAGAAAATTTGTTTTGCTTTCCTAGTTTCTCTATTAAATAAATTCCTCAGTCTTCTGCATTCAGCTTTTCCTTGTTCATCAGTTGCATGTTTGTATAATCTCCTGTTTGCTATAAGCCCAATAATATCTGCTGTAATCCATTTCCTCTTGTTTTGGGTTGAGTTTTTCCAACTATCTTTTCTGCTGCTTTGTGTATACCAGATTTAATTTGATCCCAGACTTCATTTACTCCACCATGTAGAAAATTCTTAAGTAAGTTGTCTGTTTCATAAGCATAGCACTTTGCAAGTTCCTCTGTTTTCAGTTTTTCTAGTCCCCATTTTGTTTTACTGGCTTCTTCTTCAAACGTCTCAGTGAACTTTTCATCAGGACCAGGACCAGCTTATGATCACTGCCTATGTCTGCCGGTGGGCAGCTCCTGCAATCTTTTATCTGCTTCCTAAAACGTGCTTTCACTAGAATGTAATCAATCTGTTGTCTCCACAGGTCTCCAGGGGCCTTCCATGTGTATCTTCTTCGTTTGTGATGTTGGAAAAATGTGTTTGTAACAACTAACTGGTTCCTCGAGCAGAACTCGATAAGTCGATCTCCTTTTTCATTTCTTCTTTCAAGTCCATATTTGCCAACAATTCCCTCCTCCGGTTCTTCACCCAAAATTGCGTTCCAGTCCTCCATGGTAATCAGGTTTTCATCTCCCTTAACATTTCTCATCGCATTACTTATTTCTTCGTATATTTCGTCATTGCATCTTCTTCTTTGGATGTTGGCATGTATATTTGTATGATCACAGTGTCCTTTAGTTTAGTTTCAAGTTTGACTAGTATTATTCGAGAGCTATATTGCACATATCCCTTGACACGTGAGCCATAGTTTTTCCTCAAAATTATCCCATCTCCTTCCCTTCCTGGTCTATCTTGGTCAGTTCCGATGTGAATGAATCTGTATTCTTCAGACCAGAAGTCACCTGCCTGGGGCCATCTCACCTTCGATATACGTAGGATATCGATTTCCAGTCGTTCCATTTCAAGTTTTACATTTTCTAGCTTGCTACACTGAAGCAGTGTTCTCACATTCCAAGTGGCTATGTTAAAATACGGATTCTTTTCCTTCACCTTGTCTGTATCTTTTGCAGTCCCCACCTGGAGATCCGATTGGGGGACTATTTTCTCTCCGGAAAATTTTACAGAAGATACTGACATGGTTTACTGCTGATGCTTGGGACAACCGTAGTTCTTTAATGTGGTATTATCCCGTTGCCTTCCACATCCTATGCCGTTGACCATTAGCTGGTTCTTCTGCCTTTGGAAATGATTTCTCGTTTCCAGGGCAAGAGGGTACCCTTTCCAGCAAATGCTGCGGTGATGACTTATCCCGTCATCCCTCGGACCCGGTCTACGGTAGCCATCACATGAAGTGACGTTGCCCACTCTCTACCGCGTGGAGGTGTAGATCAGGAGTTTCCCTTCATCGGGTCTAGGACCTTAACGGCATTTCCTAGTCCCCTCCAGTATTTTAGAGAGCAACAGTGACTGTGATAGCGTCTATGTAGCAGCAGAGAATCATAGCTCTGAGACAGAACAGGAGATAACGCACTTTGCAGAGAGTGATGGGAATTGTAATTTAGAGGAATTTGAAGGTATTGATGGAAGCACTAAGTGGAGCAAAAACATTCCCCAGAAAAAATGTGAAAATTCGATTACATAATATAATAAACCACTTACGTGGAACAAAAGACAGAGCTAAAGATGCTAGAACAGAAATAGCTGCATTGCGACTATTTGTTGATGACGGACTAATCAGTATCATTACAAAATATACAAATCTGTATTTTCAGAAAATTAAGAATAATTTCTGCAGAGACAGGGATGCTCGTCTCACAGATGGAATTAGTGCCCTAATTGGAATTATTTTCTTTATTGGTCCTCGCCGTTGTAACAGAACAAGTACTGAAACTCCAAATGATGTGGAATAGAAGCTTACTATTTATCAATGAGCGAACACAGATTTCGTTTTATGATGCGCTGCCTCCGTTTTGATGACTACAGCACGAAAGCAGACAGAAGAAAATCAGACAAGCTAGCGCCAATTCGTGACCTTATGGAACAATTGATAAAGAATTTTCAGCGTTATTTCACACCAGGCAAATACCTCACAGTTGATGAACAACTGCTTCCTTTTTGGTTGGGGGGGGGGGCTTCCGGCAGTTTATTGCAAGCAAACCTGCCAAATATGGAATATTGGTACTCGCACTTGTAGATTGTAGAATGGTGTACCCGATGAATTTCAAAGTTTACCGAGGAAAACTTGAACTGGGGCCTCATTTAGTCAGCAATTCTGGAAAAAAATTTGTCCTTCGCCTTTCCAAACCAATTTGTAGCTCTAATAGGAATATTACTGGTGATAATGGGTTTTCCAAAGAGTTCCTACCAAATAAAAAGAAGCAACTCTACTTCTGTGTTTGGTTTTCAAAAAAATAAGGCTCTGGTGTCGAACAAGCAAAGATAAAGCAAATCCACGATTTTGGTATCTTCAATGCACGAGGATAATGCAACTGATGCATCCACTGGAGACAAAAGAAACCACGCTATAGTTCTTTTTACAATAAGACAAAAGTTGGTGTTGATGTAGTGGATCAGCTTTGTGAAAACAATTCGGTGTCGAGGAGCACAAGAGGATGGGCTGCCGTTATTTTCTTCAGATGGTTCAAATGGCACTGAGCACTATGGGACTTAACATCTGAGGTCATCAGTCTCCGCCGGCCAGGATGGCGAGCGGTTCTAGGCGCTACAGTCTGGAACCGCGCGACCGCTACGGTGGCAGGTTCGAATCCTGCCTCGGGCATGGGTGTGTGTGATGTCCTTAGGTTAGTTAGGTTTAAGTAGTTCTAAGTTCTAGGGGATTGATGGCTTAGATGTTAAGTCCCATTGTGCTCAGAGCCATTTCAAACATTTTTTTTTTCATCAGTCCCCTACAACTCAGAAACTTAAACCTAACTAGACATCACACACATCCATGCCCGAGGTAGGATTCGAACCTGCACAGTAGCGGTCGCACGGTTCCAGACTGAAGCGCCTAGAACCGCTCGGCCACTTCGGCCGGCTTAATTTCTTCGATCATCGAACTTGTCTGGGATAAACGCACAGTGCAGTCAAACGAGATGATTTTATAGAATCATTTTTCTGGGAGCTGATTCAACCCCAAACACAATGACATGTCGAAAATCCTCAGGTGCCAGTCGAAATTAGGAAAAGAAGTGCACTTTTATTCAAGACAGAAATACCAAAATTCACACCGGTCTACAGGTTCAAGGGGAAGATGCCAGACCTGTGGTCGAGCAAAAAATAAAACTACGAGAAGATCTTGCTGAGATTTTTCCGACGTGTGTAACGACTGTTTGGAATGATTTTAGTTTTGTTCATTAACTTTCTCAAATGGAATTGATACACGGTCAAAATTACATTTGTAAAGTACATTGTAAAAGTTTATGAAGTTTGTGTACCTCATGTTTTGTATTTGTACTAATTTTTATACTAAATTGATTCATAATTAACAATAAACGATTTTAAAATATATTTCGTTTCTTAAACTCATAATATAGCAATAATACATATTAATAGGGATAAAAATCGATTATATAATCGTATAAAATAGAGAAACTCAGCGGATGGCTATTGTCATCCACGTGACATATTGTGTAACTTTTTTAGGCGCGACCACTGGAGGGTTAATCAAGGATTATACCCAGGGGTCATAATACTCTTAGCAGAACAATAAGTTCTGTCCATCAAAAGAAAATAATAGGTTTGCCCCTGAGTGTATGGTTGCCACTGAATGTAGGCAAACAACACTAACAAATTGCGCTGATGCTTGGCTTGTTCCCCTACTAACGAAGACCTTAACTTGATTAAGCAATTTCTGAGAAAGTACGTTTGCAGCCCAGTATTGTATCGCATGGAAGTGAAACACTGACTGAGAAAACCGAAAAAGAAGAGAATCGAAGTATTGAAGATGTGGTGCTACAGAAAAATGCTGAAAATTAAATGGACTATTAAAGTAAGGAATGAGTAGTTCCTCTAGAGAATTTCGAGGAAAGGAATATAGGGAAAACACTGACAAGAACAAGAAGGGAAAGGATGGTAGGACAACTGTTAAGAGGTCACGGAATAACTTCCACTGTCCTAGAGAGTGCTTTGAGGGCAAAACTGTAGAGGAAGATAGAGAGCGGAATACATCCAGCAAGTAATTGATGATGTAGGTTGCCATTACTACTGTGCGACCGTGTGGGCTGCAGATTCCTCGACTTGCGCCATAGGGTGGTGGGGTTTCGGGTTCCGCTGGATAGGTCAGGAGTCCAATACACGCAACAAGCGGCTACACGGGTAGCAGGGGTTTTGTGGCGCGGGCTCGGTGGTTTTTTAGGTTAGATGGCCTCGGGCAAGTACAGAAAGGGCAACAGCCTCAACGGGTGCGGGGCAAAGTCAGGCCATGCGGGGACCAAACAGCAATCGGTATTGTAATTGTCAACTGTCGAAGCTGCGTTGGTAAAGTACCGGAACTTCAAGTGCTGATAGAAAGCACCGAAGCTGAAATCGTTATAGGTACAGAAAGCTGGCTGAAGCCAGAGATAAATTCTGCCGAAATTTTTAGAAAGGTACAGACGGTGTTTAGAAAGGATGGATTGCATGCAACCGGTGGTGGAGTGTTCGTCGCTGTTAGTAGTAGTTTATCCTGTAGTGAAGTAGAAGTGGATAGTTCCTGTGAATTATTATGTGTGGAGGTTACACTCAACAACCGAGCTAGGTTAATAATTGGCTCCTTTTACCGACCTCCCGACTCAGCAGCATTAGTGGCAGAACAACTGAGAGAAAATTTGGAATACGTTTCACATAAATTTTCTCAGCATGTTATAGTCTTAGGTGGAGATTTCAATTTACCAGATATAGACTGGGACACTCAGATGTTTAGGACGGGTGGTAGGGACAGAGCATCGAGTGACATTATACTGAGTGCACTATCCGAAAATTACCTCGAGCAATTAAACAGAGAACCGACTCGTGGAGATAACATCTTGGACCTACTGATAACAAACAGACCCGAACTTTTCGACTCTGTATGTGCAGAGCAGGGAATCAGTGATCATAAGCCCGTTGCAGCATCCCTGAATATGGAAGTTAATAGGAATATAAAAAAAGGGAGGAAGGTTTATCTTTTTAGCAAGAGTAATAGAAGGCAGATTTCAGACTACCTAACAGATCAAAACGAAAATTTCTGTTCGGTCACTGACAATGTTGAGCGTTTATGGAAAAAGTTCAAGGCAATCGTAAAATGCGTTTTAGACAGGTACGTGCCGAATAAAACTGTGAGAGACGGGAAAGACCCACCGTGGTACAACATCAAAGTTAGGAAACTACTGCGAAAGCAAAGAGAGCTTCACTCCAAGTTTAAACGCAGCCAAAACCTCTCAGACAAACAGAAGCTAAACTATGTCAAAGTTAGCGTAAGGAGGGCTATGCGTGAAGCGTTCAGTGAATTCGAAAGTAAAATTTATGTACCGACTTGACAAAAAATCCTAGGACGTTCTGGTCTTACGTTAAATCAGTAAGTGGCTCGAAACAGAATATCCAGACACTCCGGGATGATGATGGCATTGAAACAGAGGATGACACGCGTAAAGCTGAAATACTAAACACCTTTTTCCAAAGCTGTTTCACAGAGAAAGACCGCACTGCAGTTCCTTCTCTAAATCCTCGCACAAACGAAAAAATGGCTGACATCGAAATAAGTGTCCAAGGAATAGAAAAGCAACTGGAATCACTCAACAGAGGAAAGTCCATTGGACCTGACGGGATACCAATTCGATTCTACACAGAGTACGCGAAAGAACTTGCCCCCCTTCTAACAGCCGTGTACCGCAAGTCTCTAGAGGAACGGAAGGTTCCAAATTATTGGAAAAGAGCACAGGTAATCCCAGTCTTCAAGAAGGGTCGTCGAGCAGATGCGCAAAACTATAGACCTATATCTCTGACGTCGATCTGTTGTAGATTTTTAGAACATGTTTTTTGCTCGAGTATCATGTCATTTTTGGAAACCCAGAATCTACTATGTAGGAATCAACATGGATTCCGGAAGCAACGATCGTGTGAGACCCAACTCGCTTTATTTGTTCATGAGACCCAGAAAATATTAGATGCAGGCTCCCAGGTAGATGCTATTTTTCTTGACTTCCGGAAGGCGTTCGATACAGTTCCGCACTGTCGCCTGATAAACAAAGTAAGAGCCTACAGAATATCAGACCATCTGTGTGGCTGGATTGAAGAGTTTTTAGCAAACAGAACACAGCATGGCGTTATCAATGGAGAGACGTCTACAGACGTTAAAGTAACCTCTGGCGTGCCACAGGGGAGCGTTATGGGACCATTGCTTTTCACAATATATATAAATGACCTAGTAGATACTGTCGGAAGTTTCATGCGGCTTTTCGCGGATGATGCTGTAATATACAGAGAAGTTGCAGCATTAGAAAATTGTAGCGAAATGCAGGAAGATCTGCAGCGAATACACTTGGTGCAGGGAGTGGCAACTGTCCCATAACATACACAAATGTAATGTATTGAGAATACATGGAAAGAAGGATGCTTTATTGTATGATTATATGATAGCGGAACAAACACTGGTAGCAGTTACTTCTGTAAAATATCTGGAAGTACGCGTGCGGAACGATTTGAAGTGGAATGATCATATAAAATTAATTGTTGGTAAGGCGGGTACCAGATTGAGATTCATTGGGAGAGTGCTTAGAAAATGTAGTCCATCAACAAAGAAGGTGGCTTACAAAACACTCGTTCGACCTATACTTGAGTATTGCTCATCAGTGTGGGATCCGTACGAGATTGGGTTGACGGAGGAGATAGAGAAGATCCAAAGAAGAGTGGCGCGTTTCGTCACAGGGTTATTTGGTAACCGTGATAGCGTTACGGAGATGTTTAATAAACTCAAGTGGCAGACTCTGCAAGAGAGGCGCTCCGCATCGCGGTGTAGTTTGCTCGCCAGGTTTCGAGAGGGTGCGTTTCTGGATGAGGTATCGAATATATTGCTTCCCCCTACTTATATCTCCCGAGGAGATCACGAATGTAAAATTAGAGAGATTAGAGCGCGCACGGAGGCTTTCAGACAGTCGTTCTTCCCGCGAACCATACGCGACTGGAACAGGAAAGGGAGGTAATGACAGTGGCACGTAAAGTGCCCTCCGCCACACACCGTTGGGTGGTTTGCGGAGTATAAATGTAGATGTAGAATGTTGGCGCAGGAGAGGAGGAGGAGGAGGAGGAGGAGATTACTGTTTAACGTCCCGTCGACAACGAGGTCATTAGAGACGGAGCACAAGCTCGGATTAGGGAAGAATGCGGAAGGAAGTCGGCCGTGCCCTTTCTAAGGAACCAACCCGGCATTTGCCTGAAGTGATTTAGGGAAATCACTGAAAACCTAAATCTGGATGGCCGGACGCGGGATTGAACCGTCGTCCTCCCGAATGATAGTCCAGTGTGCTAACCACTCCGCCACCTCGCTCGGTGCAGGAGAGGAAATGGTGGTTGGCCGCATGAAGCAAGTCAGAAGACTGATGACTCAATTGGGAGAAAAAATACAGACATACTGAGCACAGGAAATCCACATCCCGATGGTATCCGCTCTGAATAAATGCGACTCCAGTGTCCTAATCACAGACCCATCTGACCCCAATAACAGAGCTTACGGCAATGTCCTCAGTTAAATTCCCTCTGCCTCAGTGTCATGCAAGAATACATACGATATTGCACATGATGCTTCTTTCTTCAAGTTGTTGTTGTTGTGGTCTTCAGTCCTGAGACTGGTTTGATGCAGCTCTCCATGCTACTCTATCCTGTGCAAGCTTCTTCATCTCCCAGTACCTACTGCAGCCTACATCCTTCTGAATCTGCTTAGTGTATTCATTTCTTGGTCTCCCTCTACGATTTTTACCCTCCACGCTGCCCTCCAGTACTAAGTTGGTGATCCCTTGATGCCTCAGAACATGTCCTACCAACCGATCCCTTCTTCTAGTCAAATTTTGCCACAAACTTCTCTTCTCCCCAATCCTATTCAATACCTCCTCATTACTTATGTGATATACCCATCTAACATTCAGCATTCTTCTGTAGCACCATATTTCGAAAGCTTCTATTCTCTTCTTGTCTAAAGTATTTATCGTCCATGTTTCACTTCCATACATGGCTACACTCCATACAAATACTTTCGGAACCGACTTCCTGACACTTAAATCTATACTCGATGTTATCAAATTTCTCTTCTTCAGAAACGATTTCCTTGCCATTGCCAGTCTACATTTTATATCCTCTCTACTTCGACCATCATCAGTTATTTTACTCCCTAAATAGCAAAACTCCTTTCCTACTTTACGTGTCTCATTTCCTAATCTAATTCCCTCAGCATCATCCGACTTAATTCGACTACATTCCATTATCCTCATTTTGCTTTTGTTGATGTTCATCTTATATCCTCCTTTCATGACACTGTCCATTCCGTTCAACTGCTCTTCCAAGTCCTTTGCTGTCTCTGACAGAATTACAATGTCATCGGCGAACCTCAAAGTTTTTACTTCTTCTCCATGAATTTTAATACCTACTCCGAATTTTTCTTTTGTTTCCTTTACTGCTTGCTCAATATACAGATTGAATAACATCGGGGAGAGGCTAGAACCCGGTCTCACTCCCTTCCCAACCACTGCTTCCCTTTCATGACCCTCGACTCTTATAACTGCCATCTGCTTTCTGTACAAATTGTAAATAGCCTCTCACTCTCTGTATGTTACCACTGCCACCTTCAGAATTTGAAACAGACTATTCCAGTCAACATTGTGAAAAGCTTTCTCTAAGTCTACAAATGCTAGAAACGTAGGTTTGCCTTTCCTTAATCTTTGTTCTAAGATACGTCGTAGGGTCAGTATTGCCTCACGTGTTCCAACATTTCTACGGAATCCTATCTGATCTCCCCCGAGGTCAGCTTCTACCAGTTTTTCCATTCGTCTGTAAAGAATTCGCTTTAGTATTTTGCAGCTGTGACTTATTAAACTGATAGTTCGGTAATTTTCACATCTTTCAACTTCTGCTTTCTTTGGGATTGGAATTATTACATTCTTCTTGAAGTCTGAAGATATTTCACCTGTCTCACACATCTTTCTCACGAGATGGTAGAGTTTTGTCAGGACTGGTTCTCCCAAGGCTGTCAGTAGTTCTAAAGGAATGTTGTCTACTCCCGGGGCCTTGTTTCGACTCAGGTCTTTCAGTGCTCTGTCAAACTCTTCACGCAGAATCATGTCTCCCATTTCATCTTCATCTCCATTCTCTTCTATTTCCATAATATTGTCCTCAAGTACATCGCCATTGTATAGACCCTCTATATACTCCTTCCACCTTTCTGTTTTCCCTTCTTTGCTTAGAACTGGGTTTGCATGTGAGCTCTTGATATTCATACAAGTGGTTCTCTTTTCTCCAAAGGTCTCTTTATTTTTCCTGTAGGCAGTATCTGTATTACCCCTAGTGAGACAAGCCTCTACATCCTTACATTTGTCCTCTAGCCATCCCTGCTTAGCCATTTTGCACTTCCTGTCGATCTCATTTTTGAGACGTTTGTATACCTTTTTGCCTGCTTCATTTACTGTACTTTTATATTTGCTCCCTTCATCAATTAAATTTAATATTTCTTCTGTAACACAAGGATTTCTACTAGCCATCGTCTTTTTCCTACTTGATCCTCTGCTGCCTTCACTACTGCATCCCTCAATGCTACCCATTCCTCTTATACTTCCCCCATTCCTGTCAGTTGTTCCCTCATGCTCTCCCTGAAACTCTGTACAGTCTCTGGTTTAGTCAGTTTATCCAGGTCCCATCACCTTAAATTCCCACCTTTTTGCAGTTTCTTCAGTTTTAACCTACAATTCATAACTAATAGATTGTGGTCAGAGTCCACATCTGCCCCTGGAAATGCCTTAGAATTTAAAATCTGGTTCCTAAATCTCTGTCTTACCATTATATAATCTATCTGAAACCTGTCAGTATCTCCAGGCTCCTTCCATGAATACAACCTTCTTTTATAATTCTTGAATTAAGTGTTAGCTATGATTAAGTTGTGCTCTGTGCAAAATTCTACCAGGCGGCTTCCTCTTTTATTTCCTACCCCCAATCCATAGTCACCTACTACGTTTGCTTCTCTCCCTTGTCCTACTACCGAATTCCAGTCCCCCATGACTATTAAATTTTCGTCTCCCTTCACTACCTGAATAATTTCTTTTATCTCATCATATATTCCATCAATTTCTCCATCATCTGCAGAGCTAGTTGTCATATAAACTTGTACTACTGTAGTAGGCGTGCGCTTCGCGTCTATCTTGGCAACAATAATGCGTTCACTATGCTGTTTGTAGTAGCTTACCCGCACACCTATTTTTTTATTATTTATTAAAGCAACTCCTGCATTACCCCTATTTGATTTTGTATTTATAATAATGTATTCACCTGACCAAAATCTTGTTCCTCCCGCCACCGAAATTCACTAATTCCCACTATATCTAACTTTAACCTATCCATTTCCCTTTTTAAATTTTCTAACCTACCTGCCCGATTAAGGGATCTGACATTCCGCGCTCCGATCCGTAGAACGCCAGTTTTCTTTCTCCTGATAACGACGTCCTCTTGAGTAGTCTCCGCCCGGAGATCCGAATGGGGGACTATTTTACCTCCGGAATATTTTACCCAAGAGGACGCCATCATCATTTAACCATACAGTAAAGCTGCTTGCCCTCGGGAAAAATTACGGCTGTAGTTTCCCCTTGCTTTCAACCGTTCGCAGCACCAGCACAGCAAAGCCGTTTTGGTTAGTGTTACAAGGCCAGATCAACCAATCATCCAGACTGTTGCCCCTGCTGCCCCTCTTCAGTAACCACACGTTTCTCTGGCCTCTCACCAGATATCCCTCCGTTGTGGTTGCAGCTACGGTACGGCTATCTGTATCGCTGAGACACGCAAGCCTACCCACCAACGGCAAGGTCCATGGTTCATGGGGGTGTCTTCATACCTTCATAGTATTCCACCCTACCCTTACCTCACCTCATCTCTTTCAAAAAGATTACAATGAAACAATGCTCTATAAATACAAATTAGTATCATCTCTACGATACAGTCACCGTAAAACTCAAGAAATACTTTTAAAAAAAAGAAGATAGCCAGTGTGATGAAAATAGGAAAATCTGGCTGATGTCACTACTGAAACAACAGTAAGCATTCCTAGTGAAATTATGAAGTAATTCAACGTTATAAGCGAGATTGTATCAGTTTGGGAGTCAAGCAGTTTCAGGTTTAAGTGTCCTTGTATAGTTGACTAATTGTTTCCACTGCTGTGCTCCTGATCATTTACGTCCGAATATAACAGCCCACATTTCAGGGTATTACGCAGTACTATTGTCCAGCGTCCCACTCTTTGTGACTAAGTTAGCTCCATATTTGACACTAGTAAATCAGAAAAACTGTCTTTTCCTGCTGCCACCTGGAAAAGGAATTTTTTATGTACAAAACAAGTATTTCTATGCATGTTGCGGAGGATGGCCACGCAAACAAACTTGTCAGTAAATCAGAATTTGCTGTTTATAACGTTGATACTCTATGTAGCGCTACATATAATATGCCTTATACGTCTGCAGTGAATGGGTACTGATCAGGAATAGTGTAGCTATAGCTATCTGTAGTATTAACGAAGTTGTTCGCAAAAATATTATTAAAAATAATGTAATGTGTAACATGAATAAACGGAATAATTTTGCACTACTTAAACTAGACTGGCCCTGTATCCGAGAGGAATAAGGCCCTAATGTCCACCCATCCATCATTATATGTTCCAGAGTCTACACAAATTACCTCAGGTATATGCCAACACTGTTTTTCTATGAGGTGCGCTAAACTTCTAAGATCTACGATTTTCATTGTCCTATAGAAATATGCGGTTTGGCTTAATAGCAGGCATACTGTGAGTTAGACTGACGTAGACGGCAGCGTTGTATCGTACACAAAAATCAGCTGCGAAAGCGAAACTTACACGCATAAAAAAAACTGATTCCCAGAACTCATGAAGATAGACGTTGACTGTGAATATTGTATCACAGACATAGTCCCTTTGACTGTTCAGAGATGTCACTAAACCCACCCAAAGATGTAAACAACCATACATCAGCAGCGTCTATTAGACGGAGGGGGTCTGACAGCCGATCGGTTCCAGTCATTCCACAAGGAAGGAGGTATACGGGTCGTGTTCTCTGTAGTTCAACCATGCTTAAACTGTCAATACCGCGGTTCGATCACGTCCGCATTGTTACTTTGCACCAGGAAGGGTTCTCAACAAGGGAAGTGTCCAGGTGTTTCGGAGTGAACCAAAGGGATGGTGTTCGGACATGGAGGAGATACAGAGAGACAGCAACTCTCGATGACATGTCTCGCTCAGGCTACTACTGCACAGGATGACCGCTAACTACAGATTATGGCTCGGAGGACCCTGACAGCAAAGCCACCACGTTGAATAATGCTTTTCGTGTTACGACTCAAACTGTACGCAATAGGCTGCATGAAGCGCAACTTCATTCCCGACGTCCATGACGAGGTCCATTTTTATAACTACGACAGAATGCAGCTCGGTACAGATGGGTCCAACAACATGCCGAATGGACCACTCAGGTTTGGCATTACGTTCCCTTCCCCGACGAGTGTCGCATATGCAAGAGGACGTGCTACTTGGTATTAGAGGTACCGGTGTGTACAGCAATCTGGACCACCGCCTCTGAAGGTTTCGCTGTATCGCCATGCAATGTGTGGTTTTCATTAGCAACAAAAAGGGCGGAAATGATATTTACGCAGATCTCTACTCCAATTTTCTCTACAGATTCTGGTTCCGCGCGGGATTAGCCGAGCGGTCTGGGCGCGGCAGTCATGGACTGTGCGGCTGGTCCCGGCGGAGGTTCGAGTCCTCCTTCGGGCAAGGGTGTGTGTGTTTGTCCTTAGGATAATTTAGGTTAACTTGTGTGTAAGCTTAGGGACTGATGACCTTAGCAGTTAAGTCCCATAAGAATTGACACACATTTTTCTACAGGTTCCGGAACTCTCGGAACCGAGGTGATAAAAATCTTTTATGATGTGTGAATATTAGAAGTGACAAACAGAACCAGAAGCACTGGTTTGTTTTCTCCACGTTTACGGGGTATTAATTACTTCAATTGATCGCCCGTTGTTCCACGTTTTCGGTGATTGGTATCGTGAATGTGAATAATATGAAGAATATGGGTTCATGGACGTGACATATATATATATATATATATATATATATATATATATATATATATATATAAACTCGGCTGCCCAACAACGTGTATATGATAAGTGCCATGATATAGGCGGGAATTACGTAGAAAATTAAAGTACATGACTTCATGTAAAACAAAAATTCCTGAGAAAAGTTTATTTGTTTTATTTTTATTTGAAAATGATACTTACTTAAAAAATTAACCTAGTAACAGGAGAATGGTATGGCTGTGTAGTGGTCACTGCGACGCCCTACACTATGGCTGTCGGAATACGTATCGTTTTTGATGTAAATTTCTGTCGAGATGTTTATTTCATTGACCAAGAATACCTCTTTAGAAATACCAAATATGCTTTGTGCGATGTAAATCGGTGTTAGCTTCCAGCCATACTGATTTCCCACTTTTTTCCCAGTAAACGTGGAGGAATGTCCTTCGAGAAAATCGCTAGAATTACATTCTTAACACGGTTCTCCGTATTCAGTTCGTTTATATAGACAAAATTTTTACAGGACCGATTCATTTCATCGACTGCTCATATTAATTGGAAATAACTGTATTGGCCACAAAGAAACAATTATGGAAAAATTATAACGTAAGGCCACAATAAATCGCACACCAATTTCAAGTATTCGTACTTTACAGAGACGATATTCCATAGTACCCTCTCTCGTCATACAGTAAGAGAACAGTGTACAATAGCCACAAATAAAATACATAAGGTGTGTATAAAATTCTTCCATGATGTGTTCTTGTTGACATATGATGGGGAACGTATCAGGCAATCAGCTGAATACATGGTCTTTCAAGTTGCCACCAGGTGGTAGCAGACTTTTACAGTGTACAATTATATAGTGTAAACAGGATGTAAAGAATTTTATAAATCTTTTTTATTCCTTATACATATAAAAATCGATAAAAGTAAAAGAATTATATACCATGTTTTCCAAATGTATACACCAAAAAATGTAGTACAAAAATATTTTTAGTGTATGTTATATTAATGTTATGGTCATTGTTACAGGTACGTGAAATGGTAAGCTGTTGCTGTTAGAATAATAAATTCTTGGTATATAGTACTTATAAGTAAGAAAAGTGTTGTGTGACTTTACTCCATGCGAGTGTAGAGTCTCGTTTAATAATGTGTCTTCAGTTATGTGTGCTGACTAGCTTTAGTCTGGGTTATGGCCCAGTTTATTAGGTCTGTTTTCTGAGTTACGGTCTATGTTACGTTGCCCGTTACATATTGACTCATTAAACAGAATATTTGGACTAAACACTATCTTCAGATTTGAAAAAAGAGAGAAAAGGTGCAAGGTGAAACCATAAAAACACCATCAGTGGCACGTCGTTATTAGAAATAAAGCACATGAATTTTAGTTTACTGTGTTGCCTTCCAACGTAAAATCACATATACTTGTGTAACAGATAAGAAAATTTTACAAAAGCTATCAGTGCAACACATACAAAAAGCCTTACGAAGCTTACATAGCCAGGTATCACATCGCATCAATATTAATAAAAGTACCAATTTCATAGAATAGGCCAAATGTTAATAGCTATAAGTGGTGTTTCCATTTCACAACGTGTACAATCTTTGTTATATAAAGTGTTAGCTAAAAATTGGGTCCCTACGTGCCTCAAAGCTCGAGGTCTAGGTTTAACATGATACAGAAAGACTCAGCGTAGGTGAATGTGAAGATTGTGCTGTGGATGTATGGCAAAATTCTTAGTGTAGAACAGCTACCACTAACGTCTTAACTTGCCCTGCGGTGAGCAACGTATGTATCATCACCTCTCAATATTACAAAGTATCATTAGAGTAACATAGAAGGTACATTTACAGAAAAATCGCATTATAGGGGCTTCTAGGCTGCAAACCAGAAATCCCTTAAATTAATAATGAGTCTTACTGCACTATACTATGTTACATGATATTCAGCACAAAGGCTAAGATGAAGTTGCTATAACCAGGAATGTTTATTAAAAAGTGTTTTCTTACTGGAATAACGTAATATAAGAACTAATAAAACCTCTTACGTAATGTTTTAGTATTAATGTAACATATTAGGACAATGTGATACATAGCCTGAGGTCTAAATTGTACAAAGTGGCCCACTATGAAAGTGCAATACATAGCCTAAAGTCTAGGTTATGGTCCAATGGTTAAAGTGTGTATTTCTGTAAATAATATGTAACTTCAGTTCTAGAGTTTAACATAATATAAGAAAACTCTAGTAGCTAGGTAATCATCCAGGATCCATTAGGATAGTGTGTGACAATACACAATATACATAATTAATAATGACGGACTAATGGACCTTTGATACTTTTGATACATGGTATTTGTGATTAACATACATCATATTATTACAAAACTTATTTCCAATACTCGGTTTGATACGACCATAAAAAGTATATTACCCATGTGTCTGGGATGCAACTGTAAAACATCTTGTATCATATCAGATTTCTAAACATATCCCATCATACTTAATCCAAGGACTAAGTTAATGTTGATATGATTATTAATGTTGATAAGAGGTATTATCTTATTGAAGAATGCAGCCTACGACAACCGCTCATGTGATGATATTGATATCGTATATGGGTATTGTGTGATACGTAACCTGAGGTCTAGGTTGAATTTGCAGAATTCTAGAAAAAAAGAGATATGTAGCTCGGGGTGTTGTTTCCAGTAATCTTTATAACACTGTAGTACGTGAAGAGAATATGATAGAACACGCAAGGTCTTCATTACGGCGGGTAACATTAGCAAGAAATTGCACATTTAGTAAATCAGACCGAGAATTAGCCTCTCTATAATTTGTATACGACGCTTAAATGTGTCTTGGCAGTGTTTGGTACGTATATTGACACAATTATAAGATACAACAACTTGCATTTTATGAACATGAATGGAGTAGGTAGAGACAACGTCATGTCATAAAATATTCCGTGCTTGTTGTAAAGATCTAAAACTGTGAGAGTGACAATTTGTTATACGATGTTATCGAAAATATTGGAAAAACTTTTTTGATTGTTTTCTTGTTGAGCGCTTAATAATCTGTCAGGCAATCTTTTATTATTGCAATAAATCTACTGGGTGCCTAGTATATTTCGTGTTCTCGCTTTCAGGGGGCTACACAACACTTCCATACTTCTTTGGATATCTGTGATTTTATGTTTCTTATTCTTCATGTGTAATCCAAAAGCTGTTTTCTTTTGCGAATTAGTATGCTCTCCGACTCTAGCTGAGGATGAACGTCCTGTCGGTCCAATATGAACTTATTGCAATCACCACATTCTATTTTAAATACTCTGAAATGGTGTAGTTATTCCTACTACTTCGTATGTGGTGACGTTATTCCTATATTAAGGTGTTTTATTTTCTGAAAGTTAATTTTACATTTAATGTACAAAAACTGCGTTGAATTTTATCACATATGTTTCATTTATATATCATAGTCACACACGTCGTTTTAGTATATCTTCCTTTTTCCTTATCTTGTGGCATTTCCATTCTAATGCCACTGTTTTAATTTGTTGCAAATTTCGTATAATGTATTATTGTTGTACCCATTAGCTATTTGTTGCAGAGTTGCTAGTTCCTTCTTCGTATCTTCTACAGTAAATGGGAGTTCGTGGAGTCCATGAACAATTATATAAAATAAGCTCAGTTTATACATATCCAGATGACAGGAAATAGCTTCTATAACGACCTCGCTGCCAGTAGGTTTTCAGGTAAATTCTAAGGCAGTGAGTGCCACTTTGTTTTCTAAATATTAGATGTAAGTATTTAATACAGTTATCCTGCTCTACTTTGAGTGTAAACTTAATTTTAGAGTGAATACTATTTAGTGCTGACGTATATAGTTGGATATCACTCTCACAGCCATTGAATAGAATCAGGCCTTCATCTGCATGTCTTTTATAGTACTAAGTTCACTCAGTCATGTGCCTATGCATGTTGAAAAACTTATTTTCTATATTGTTAAAAGGTATCTCTGCCAGTGTCCCTGCCAAACTATTCCCCGTGCAACGCCCTCTGTTGATAAAATTTCTTATTAAACTGAAAATTGTTGTAGCTCAGACAGAGCTCCAACAGTTCGACAAGTGCAATTATTTCGCCTCGACAAAATTTCGGAATTTTTGAAATTAAGTTTCCTTTGATTATTTGTAAGTTTACTGGTACAGGAACATTTTTATGGTCGTACAAGTGTTTTATGTCGGACGATGCTATGATGGAATTTTGATATATGTTAATATTGTTAAGGAATTGTGCAAGTTCATAGCTGTTCTTTAAATTGGTTGGGTTTTTGAAAACGTTTACGTCTTCCAGTTTTTCGTTAAGTAACTTGTTTCATTCGTAGATCTGCGAAGTTCTGTTGTCCATGATAGGACGTGTAGACTTATCTTGATTATGGATCTTGATTTGTGAGCGTAATCTTGGTAGACAAACTTTTATCATTTTTACATTTTCTTTTCCTTTTGTGTAAGTAGGAAGATGGACACGGGATTTTGTTTCTAAAAACATTTTGAAATTTCTCAGTCAGATATCTCTTAAATTCAGTAACATTATTAGACAAGAAAGTTTTCTATTTTAACTACATGGTGATCATCGTTAACAATAACGTTCATGTTGCATTTATCTGCTTTAGTCGCCATTTCCTTGCACCCATGTAATTTCTTATTTAAAGAAGTTACTATTTGTACCTCTTTCTAATATGATGTACCGTTCGGCATCGTTGTTTATAATTTTACTAACTTTGACTCATGTACTAGTTGTCTGGTATCCACTCAGTTTCGCTTCCTCTGCAGAAATTTTTGTGTCAGCTTTAATTACATTACGTTCATTTGTTTTCAAATGTTTGTGATGATCGCATTGTAAGCCTTTCTTTTTCTTCAATAATGTGTGTTCCTCATCCGAGAAGGTTGTCTAAATTACCACATTCAGACAACATATCTTTCTGTAGAGTAGTATTAAATATATACTTATGTACATGGTGTTAGTGTTTAATCTCCAAGTTGTGCCAAATCTGAATAGGGATTAGGTATTTGTTGACACAATTACAAATGATTTGTTTCATGTTTACCATCCGGTCGCGTTTTAGCTTATCTTTTAAACTAAATTCCACCTAAGCAGTCCTACGTGCCATAAATTGTATCACACAAAATTACATTATGACTACCAGGTTTGGCGAAATTAAATCGCCATCTAGAGATACTTTTTATGGATAAAATTTTTACTTGACCAATCCATTTCGTCGATTGTTCGTATTAACTGGAAACGACTGTAATGTATATAAAGGAAGAATTACGAAAAAATTCTAACGTCAAATCATCACAAAATGCATAAAAATTCAAATTAAACATACCTTACAGAGGCGATTTTCCACAGTACGTCTGTACGTCTCTAGTCGTTCTCTAAGAGAATAGCTGTGTGAACAGAATACGAAAAACGTGTATAAGATCCTTTCATGTTGTGACCTTGTTGACACCTGATAGAAAATTTTTGAGGCAATCAATGGAATACGTTGTGTTTTGAGGCGCCACCAGTCAGCAGCAGTCTTTTGCAACATACGATTATATCTTTGTAACAGAATGTAAGGAATTCCATATATCTTTTTACATCGTTTCTAGATTTTAAAAAAATCCACAAACTTCATGTATGCAGCCCATATTATAAATCAGAAGAGATGTACAGATCAAACTCTGGGGAATAGGACAAATAGCGAACGCGAGTTAGATTAGTACTATTTAAAAAAAAAGTTCAGCAGTTATAACAGAATTCTAAGGAAGTTACAAGGAACCATTGGAGATGGTACAAGGATTGGTTGTGGTGAATGTTTTTCAGTCTATTGGTATGATCGTGGTATCGTTCTTCGTACTGTTAATTTATTAGGGTAAGTTGTTGTCCTAAGGAGTGGGTGGAATGAACACTATAGGCAGAAGAGGTATTTTAAGTACTGACGAAGGACAACATCCGCAAACGGGGAAGATTCCATCCACTTTGTAAACACCTTTACTAAAAAATTCGGATAAATTTTCAGTAAACGATGTGCTCCTCATTATTTCAAGCACATTAGACTATTTACTTGTTACTCTGACGCACGTAGATCATCCATTGATGACAGCTGTTGTGTATAAATGTCCGTGAAGTTATGGCCAAGTATATGTTGGAATCACGAAACAAAGTATTAACGTACACGACAAAGCTATACTTTGTCTAAACTAAAAAAAACCAAGTAGGGAGACAGAAATATAATGGTCGATTATCTACAATCAATTGTTAGTTCACATGTCGGATACTGTCAGGCGCATTTGCCCACACGTGACAAATTGCCGCTCACTCTAAGCAGTTCACAGTGCCTCTATGAATTCAGAGCCCATTGACCCTTCTCGCTGTAAATCGTTTCTGATAAGTGAAGCTGTACCTTGCAGAAACTACGAATCGTTGATGGTCGGGTTTATCCATCAACCATTGCCTTCCAACAAGGATGTTATAACTGTATTCTATAAACGTTAAAAGGAACCACTGAAGATGGTACGAGGATTGGTTGTGGTGTATGTTTTTCAGTTTATTGGTATGATTGAAGTATCGTTATTCGTACAATTAGTTTATTATACGCCTTTATTCTTAGTAAGGAGTGAATGTTTTAACCTAGCTTCTTGGGACACAGCCTGACTGTCAACCTTCATCATGTGTATTTTACAGATATGAGAAAGGCGAGAATTGATCCTGTTCCATCGATAAACCTTTCTTTTAACTAATAATTCCACGGACGACAGAAGGAGCGCGTTACTACTGCATACGAACGCCCATGAAACTTCACGTGACGTCTCTTCGCTAAGGACAGTAGAAGGACTACTGCAACATTTTACTGGTTAACACAATTCAAAACATGTTCAAATGTGTGTGAATTCCTAAGCGAACAAACTGCGGAGGTCATCAGTCGCTAGACGTACACAGTAATTAAAATAACTTATGCTAAGAACAACACACACACACACACACACACACACACACACCCATGCCCGAGGGAAGACTCGAACCTCCGGCGGGAAGGGTTAACACAGTCTTAGAACATATTCTGATCTCAAACATAATGAAGTATCGTTAACAGAATCACATCAATGGCAACCAGCAAGGATTTCGAAAATATTAATGATGTGAAAGAACTCGCACTTTTCTCACATGTGTAATGGTACTTTAATTACGTAACTATTATGGTACCTCACCTGAACCTCTCCATACCAGTAATATTCTACTGTATTTATGTTAACTACTTAACATATTTCTTAGACAACATTCAGATTTGATTACACTTTTGATACAAATGGCAAATGGCACTGAGCACTATGGGACTCAACTGCTGTGGTCATCAGTCCCCTAGAACTTAGAACTACTTAAACCTAACTAACCTAAGGACATCACACACATCCATGCCCGAGGCAGGATTCGAACCTGCGACCGTAGCAGTCGCACGGTTCCTGACTGCGCGCCTAGAACCACGAGACCACCGCGGCCGGCCCTTTTGATACATTGGTATGTTTATATTGCAATGATATTATTCTTATGTGTATTCTTTCTTTTGTCACTATGATCTTTGACTTACTTGTAACTCTGATTTTTGGGCGCGTAAGCGATAGTTAGTTGGTTGTTAAGTTGTTAAGAGAGTCGGGACTTGAGACGGTCGAGTCGTGGACGTCATGTTGGAAAGACGAATATTGTTGTCAGCTTATAAAATGTGAACTTTAGCAGTGACTGTGAGGAAGATGTTTTCAAGTATGTTTTGTATTCTGAAGTGATGTATGTGTGTCATGTGATATTGCAATAAAAGCAATTAAAATGAAGTGTAACTTAATTTCGGAGTGCTGATTATTTTTTTTTACATCACCATTGTCCAGCAAAAGTGTAATCTCCAAGAATGGTTTGTGAAGCGCATCTACAAAACTTTTGAATATAGCAAGATAAAACCTAGGCCTCTTTGCATCCGAGCTTGGAATCATAATCACCTACATTTTCAACGATTGAGCCATGATAATACGAGACCAGCGTGGGAAACACAAAAAGATGAGTGCCTAATTTCCTCATTATTACATGAAATGACTATTAACTGTGCTCTAATGACACCTGCCACATAATATGACTGATGTTGCCCGAAAATGCAGTATTTAAGCAGCGTGAGCAACACCACAATCGTTATTAAAATTTTGGCCTTTGTTGTGGTAGGGTTGTTAGACATGACACATTGAAAATTTTGGATCAATGCAGTGAGATAGATGCCAATATTTGTTATTGGACTGAGGACTTTTTGGAAGCGAGGCCGCAGTATGTTATCTTGGAAGGACACTCGTCGTCAGATGTATGACTAACTTCGTATGTTCCCGAGAGAAATATGTTGGTACCGTTACTGTGCATGATGTATATTAATGACCTTGCATACAGTATTAATACTAATATCACGATTTTTGCGGATGATACAGTTATCTATAATGAAGTACTATCTTAAAGAAGTATTTAGTCAGACTTTGGTAAGATTTCAAAATTTTGCAGAGATTGACAGCTTGCTCTAAATGTTCAGAAATATAAAATTTTGCACTTTACAAAATGAAGAAACGTAGTATGCTATGACTATAACGTGAGTGAGTCTTTGCTGGAATCGACCAACTCATACAAATACCTGTGTGTAAACTTTGTAGCGATATGAAATGGAATGATCACAGTTCAGTCGTGGGTAAAGCAAGTAGTTGTTTTCGGTTTATTGGTTGGACACTGAGGAAGTGCAATCAGTCTACAAAAGAAATTGCTTACAAATCATTCGTGTCACCGGTTTCAGAGTATTGCCGAAGTGTGTGGGACCCGTATGAGACAGGGCTAACAGGGGATACCGAACGTATAGAGAGAAGGGTAGCACGAACTCTCATATCATTCATGTCACCGGTTTCAGAGTATTGCCGAAGTGTGTGGGACCCGTATGAGACAGGGCTAACAGGGGATACCGAACGTATAGAGAGAAGGGTAGCACGAACTCTCATAGGTTTGTTTAATCATCGGGAGTTTGTCACAGATGTATTGAAGAAACTAAACTGGAAGATGCTTCAAGATGGACATCAACTATTCCGAGAAAGCCTATTAACAAATTGATGGGCGACTCCATAGAGAGACGGCCGGTGTGGACGAGAGGTTCTAGGCGCTACAGTCTGGAACCACGCGACCGCTACTGTCGCAGGTTCGAATCCTGCCTCGGACTTGGATGTGTGTGATGTCCTTAGGTTAGCTAGGTTTAAGTAGTTTTAGGGGACTGATCACCTTAGCAGTTAAGTCCCATAGTGTTCAGAGTCATTTTGAACCAACTCCATAGAGTGCTGTGTGCACAACGACAATGTTGTTGTTGTGGTCTTCAGTCGTGAGACTGGTTTGATGCTGCTCTCCATGCTACTCTATCCTGTGCCATCTTCTTCATCTCCCAGTACCTACTGCAGCCTACATCTTTCTGAATCTGCTTGGTATATTCATCTCTATGATTTTTACCCTCCACGCTGCCCTCCAATACTATATTGGTGATCCCTCGATGTCTCAGAACGTGTCCTACCAACAGATCCCTTCTTCTAGTCAAGTTGTGTCACAAGCTCCTCTTCTCCTCAATTCTATTCAATAGCTGATCATTAGTTATGTGATCTACCCATCTGATCTTCAGCATACTTCTGTAGCTTCTATTCTCTTCTTGTCTAAGCTATTTCTCGTCCACGTTTCACTTCTATACATGGCTACACTCCATTCAAATACTTTCAGAAACGACTTCCTGAAATTTAAATCTAAACTCGATGTTAACAATTTTTTCTTCTTCAGAGACGCTTTCCTCGCCGTTGCCAGTCTACATTTTATATCCTCTCTACTTCGATCATCATCAGTTATTTTGCTCCCCAAATAGCAAAACTCCTTTAGTACTTTAAGACTCTCATTTTCTAATCTAATTCCCTCAGCATCACCTGACGTAATTGGATTACATTCCATTATCCTCGTTTTGCTTTGTTGATGTTCTTCTTATACCCTCCTTTCAAGACACTGTCCATTCCGTTCAACAGATCCTGCAAGTCCTTTGCTGTCTCTGACAGAATTACAATGTCATCGGCGAACCTCAAAGTTTTTATGTCTTCTCCATGGAGTTTAATACCTATTCCGGACTATTCTTTCGTTTCCTTTGCTGCTTGCTCAATATACAGATTGAATAGCATCGGGGAGAGGCTAGAATCCTGTCTCACTCCCTTTCCAACCACTGCTTCCCTTTCATGACCCTCGACTCTTATAACTGCCATCTGCTTTCTGTACAAATTGTAAATAGCCTTTCGCTCTCTGTATTCCACCCCTGCCACCTTCAGAATTTGAAAGACAGTATTCCAGTCAACATTGTGAAAAGCTTTCTCTAAGTCTACAAATGCTAGAAACGTAGGTTTGCCTTTTCTTAATCTTTGTTCTAAGATACGTCGTAGTGTCAGTATTGCCTCACGTGTTCCAACATTTCTACGGAATCCTATCTGATCTTCCCCGAGGTCAGCTTCTATCAGTTTTTCCATTCGTCTGTAAAGAATTCGCTTTAGTATTTTGCAGCTGTGACTTAGTAAACTGATAGTTCGGTAAATTTCACATCTGTCAACACCTGCTTTCTTTGGCATTGGTATTATCATATTCTTCTTGAAATCTGAGAGTATTTCGCCTGTCTGATACATCTTGCTCACCAGATGGTAGAGTTTTGTCAGAACTGGCTCTCGCAAGGCTGTCAGTAGTTCTAAGGGAGTGTTGTCTACTCTGGGGGACTGGTTTCGACTCAGGTCTTTCAGTGCTCAGTCAAACTCTTCACGCAATATCGTATCTCCCATTGCATCTTCATCTAGATCATCTTCCATTTCCATAATATTGTCCTCAAGTACATCGTCATTGTATAGACCATCCATATACTCCTTCCACCATTCTGCTTTCCCTTTTTTGTTTAGAACTGGGTTTCCATCAAAGCTCTTGATATTCATACAAGTGGTTCTCGTTTCTCCAAAGGTCTCTTTAATTTTCCAGTAGGCAGTATCTATCTTACCCGTAGTGAGATAAGCCTCTACATCCTTACATTTGTCCTCTAGCCATTCCTGCTTAGCCATTTTGCACTTCCTGTCGATATCATTTTTGAGACGTTTGTATTCCTTTTTGCCTGCTTCATTTACTGCATTTTTATATTTTCTCCTTTCATCAATTAAATTCAATATTTCTTCTGTTACCCTAGGGTTTCTGCTAGCCCTCGTCTTTTTCCTATTTGATCCTCTGCAGCCTTCACTATTTCATCCCTCAAAGCTACCCATACTTTGTCTACTGTACTTCTTTCCCCCATTCCTGTCAGTCGTTCCCTTATGCTCTCCGTGAATCTCTGTATAACCTCTGGTTTAGTCAGTTTATCCAGATGCCATCTCCTTAAAGTCCCACCTTTTTGCAGTTTTTTCAGTTTTAATCTACAGTTCATAACCAATAGATTGAGGTCAGAGTCCACATCTGCCCGTGGAAATGTCTTACAATTTGAAACCTGGTTCCTAAATCTCTGTCTTACCATTATATATTCTATTTGATACCTTTTACTATCTCCAGGGTTCTTCCATGTATGCAATCTTCTTTCATGATTCTTAAACCAAGTGTTAGCTATGATTAAGTTATGCTCCGTGCAAAATTCTACCAGGCGGCTTCCACTCGCATTTCTTAGCCCCAATCCATATTCACCTACTATGTTTACTTCTCTCCCTTTTCCTACTCTTGAGTTCCAGTCACTCCCTTCACTACATGAATAATTTCTTTTATCTTATTATGCATTTCATCAAGATCTTCGTCATCAGCTGAGCTAGTTGGCATATAAACTTGTACTACTGTAGTAGGCGTCTCCTTCGTACCTATCTTGGCCACAATAATGCGTTCACTATGCTGTTTGTTGTAGCTTACCCTTACTCCTATTTTTTTGGCTCAAATGGCTCTGAGCACTATGGGACTCATCTTCTGAGGTCATCAGTCCCCTAGAACCTAGAGCTACTTAAACCTAAGTAACCTAAGGACATCACACACATACACGCCCGAGACAGGAATCGAGTCTGTGACCTCAGCCGTCTCGCGGTTCCACACTGTAGCGCCTAGAACCGCTCGGCCACTCCGGCCGGCTCCTATTTTTTTATTCATTATTAGACCTACTCCTGGATTACCGATATTTGATTTTGTATTTATAACCCTGTATTCACCTAACTAAAAGTCTTGTTCCTCCTGCCATCGAACTTCAATAATTCCCACTATATCTAACTTTAACCTATCCATTTCCCTTTTGATATTTTCTATCCCACCTGCCCGATTAACGCATCTGACATTCCACGCTCCGATCCGTAGATCGCCAGTTTTCTTTCTCCTGATAACAACGTCCTCTTGAGCAGTCCCCGCCCGCAGATCCCAATGGGGGACTATTTTATGTCAGGAATATTTTACGCAAGAAGACGCCATCATCATTTAATCATACAGTAAAGCTGCATGTCTTCGGGAAAAATTACAGCTGTAGTTTCCCCTTGCTTTCAGCTGTTCGCAGTACCAGCACAGCCAGGCCGTTTTGGTTAGTGTTACAAGGCCAGATCAGTCAAATGATCCAGACTGTTGCCCCTGCAACTACCAAATGCTGCTGCTCCTCTTCAGGAACCACACGTTTGTCTGGCCTCTCGACAGATACCCCTCCGTTGTGGTTCCACCTACAGTACGGCTATCTGTATCGTTGAGGCACGCAAGCCTCTCCACCAACGGCAAGGTCCATGGTTCATGCAAATTAAGAAATTAATTGAAATGATCATATGACTCTGATGCCCTGGAGTTCCCACGTGGGGAAGTTAGGCCGCCGAGGTGCAAGTCTTGCGTCAACAATGGGCAACTTGCATGTCGATGCTGATGAAATAATGATGGCAACAACACTGGACAGTGATCCGTGTCACGGCTCAGCATTTTGATTTACCCTCGGGATTATTTCACTTGTTTTCGCCGCCGCGATAGGGGGCGTGATCGCTGAGCGCTGTTGGCGTTAGTTCGCGAAGCAAGAGTTTTGGGAGGAAGGCTCGGTCGGTATTTGGCGACAGGACGGAAGCGGCGAGGAGTCAACTGGTGCCTGCCGATTAAGGACTGCGGTGAGTGTGGCTGTTTGCGAGCATGTGGTTAGGACGGAATGCTCGCTTGCTTAGTGTGGTTCTCCATGACCAGCTGTTCTTTGTTAGGCCTAGCACTCGAGTGTAACAGGAAACTGTATTGGTGTGGTTCTCGTCACCTGGATAAGGCCGAAATGTTCATATACTTATTTATATTTCATGATCATTACTTATTATGGAGTTGGTACTTGTAGCCAACATTTTGTGATTTGAAATAATTCAGAGAATATCATCATGTGCCAGGTGTCTACTGTGAATAATTCTTAATTTGTTTCATAGTGTATGGCACGGTATTCACAATCATCGGCCATTTTATGAAAGATCTCTACAAATTATTATTACATTAGATTTTGTTAAAATTGGTGCGTTTGAATTGCAAATTACCTAATTCTACTTATATTGCTTGGGATATAGGTTTTAATCTGTGTTGTGTATGCACTTAAAACGACTGTTGTGAGTGAGAAGCACACTTGAGTGTGTAATGCTTTTCAGTTCCATTGTTACGAAGTGACCATTACTTACATTGCGTGAGTTGATGGATTTTGTAGTGAGTGGAACTTTAATTTGTGTGATTCGGTTTTGTAGAATGTTTTTCGTGGCAGCATTTGAGAATCAATTGTTACAATAAGTTACTAGCTGTGAATTGCCACCTCGTTATTCAATCATTTATGGACAGATATGTTTGTCTGTCTGTAGCACGTAAGAGGCAGTAACTGTAGCTTGATAGTACAAAACTGTTATGCAGATATTTTAATGCGAAAAAAACAGTCATCTTTTATTAGAAAGTTGTTTTACAGTATGTTGGAAGATTATTCTTTTGAGCTGTGTTTATTCTGTATCAATCAAATTTAGGTATCACACCGCTGGCAGAAATGACTGTTGAGCTCGTAATAGACGGTATGTGTGAAATAATTTGTGTAGTTTTCTGAGTGATGTGTTAAATTATTTATTTTTAAATTGTTTTGAAGATCTGCATTTTTTCTCTTTTCACCTTATGTTGAACCAAAACAGTATTCTTGAGGTCTTGGTGACTGCACATGATATGTAATATACCTTTTACTAACAGTACCTTTATGTAATGTTTCAGAGTGGGACTGCATGTTCTTCTGGAGAATGTTTAAAAAAAATTCTATTGCTAAAATTTCCTTTAAACTGTTAATTGTATTAACTTGGATGTATAACCAATTACTGTTAAATAATAAATTTGTGTCAACAAGGCTTGGACCAAATAAATGTGCCTACACCTTCCCCATCCTGGCTCTGCTGCCGTCTGAACATTACAGACAACTTGCATGTCGATGCTGATGAAATAATGATGGCGACACAACCAACAGTTCCTGAGCAGAAAAAATCGCTGTCCTGGCGAGGAATCGAATCTTGGCTCACTGCATGGCAGTCAGATGCGCCGATTACTCAGCTAAGGAGGAGGACAGTAAATTAAGAAATTTGTTTATACTCAACAAATCCTTGGGAAATGCCAAGTGTACCTACCCCTTGGTCAACAGCATTACTTAAAAGTCCATTAGAAATGGGAGATCACAAAAGGTTTGAAAATTGTGGAGGAGTTAGTTTTAGTGAAATAATAAACACTATGTTAAAAACTGTTGCGGATTGTTTGCTAGGAGAAGAGAAAAGCAATTTAGGAAAGAGAGATAGTGTGCGGATCGTGCCTTCACGACAGTCAAATAACAGAAGAAAGAAAATGAAATTCAGAAATATATCTGGCTTTCATAGATTTTGAGAAGGCGTTTGACACGGAGTATCGAATGCAGTTATGACAAATACCAGCCAATGAGGGCTGTTCACCGCACGTAATGTTGGTCTAAGGAGATAGTATGGACATACTAATTGTATCATAAACACAGGATTAAAAAAAAGTGAACGGATTCTCCCAAACACAGAATTTAAACAAAGGTGTAGCATATCAACACGTACTTTTTAACATACACACTGACGGCATTTCAAAGAAATATTCAGAAATTAAATTATGAAACATTGTGTACTCAAACACTCTTCCAGTTGCAGACGATCTAATAATAATTCAGGTATATGAGACAGACCAACAGAAACCCATGTATCCTTTAAACAATCTATGTATATCATATATTTTATAATATCAGTTCGTAAAACATAAATTACGGCCATTGGAGGGAAGGATCCAATCAGATGAAAGATTGTGCTAGAAAGCAACATGTTAGAGAAAGTATCGAATTTTAAATGACTTGCCTGTAACATAGGTTTTTATAAGGCCAAGGTAACTGAGCAAAATGTCAGCGTATTTGAAGCTGTATGTTGGACTAGTGAAAGAGTTTTGAAAAATAATGTTATGAAAGAAACGAAAATGAAATGTTATGAAGTAGCAGGCTTGCTCCTACGGCAGCGAAGTCTGGATGCCGACTAAAAACTAACCAAGTAAGACATAGTCGCATAAATGAGATGAATTTTAAAGGATGTACGAGGACGAATAGTATCCGAAGGTAAGAGACTCGTAACAAATTATAGAACCAGTACTTAATGAAATATTAAGTAATGGACAGAACTGTATCAGTCGCTTACAAAACACGGAAAATACTATATTTCCGGAAACAGTGTTGGATTGTAGGCCGAGAGGAAGAAGCAATCGAAGACAACCCAGAATACGCTGGAGATATTCTGAAGCCAGAACGGGCAAGAATGTCTAATCTATGAAGTGGAAAAAGGAAAATAAGAATAGATAGGTTTAAAGAAACATGAAAACACTGTTATTGCGGCGGCAGTTTGTAACAGATCGAAGTGCGCTAGCTGTAATCTCACTACCTATAGTCGCGGATTATCAACAAACATTATGCTCCTGATAGGTAAATGTTTAGAATTTTCGTTAGGTATATTTTACGTACAGCCCCATGTAGCCTCTCGGGATCCTTTATTGTCTTTATGGCAACATTTCCTTTATTATATTTCTAAAAGTTTCTTTTATTTTCAAACGTATTGAATATTTGTTGTACGCAATATCACACATTTTCACTCCTGTCGCCTATTTGATCGTTTAGTCACCTGATATCCAGGTTCATTCGATGTACGTATGGCTCTGTGCTGCTCTTCACCTGACGGCTCTGGCTATTTTAAGGTAAATTCCGATACTTTATTTGTCTGTGCCTCTTTAACACCCCGCCCCCCCTCCCAGCCCCTTTACGAGGTGTGGCTAGAAAAAAACCGGACTAGTACTGGTGAAACAATAAAACGAATGCAATAAGGCTGAAAGTCACGTGGCCTGTCACGTGACTCTCGCTCCGCCTACTGCTCGAGTTTCATCTGCCTCCTGCACTCAGTCTGCCCGTGGCGTCTGTTTTAAGAAGTTGACGTTTTGTCTGTGCGTCGGAAAATGTTGAGTGTACAGAAAGAACAGCGTGTTAACATCAAATTTTGTTTCAAACTAGGAAAATCTGCAAGTGAAACGTTTGCAATGTTACAACAAGTGTACGGCGATGATTGTTTATCGCGAACACAAGTGTTTGAGTGGTTTAAACGATTTAAAGATGGCCGCGAAGACACCATTGATGACACTCGCACTGGCAGACCATTGTCAGCAAAAACTGATGCAAACATTGAAAAAATCGGTAAACTTGTTCGACAAGATCGCCGTTTAACAATCAGAGCAGTGTCTGAGTTAACAGGAGTTGACATGGAAAGTGTTAGGCAGTTTCTTCATGAAAGTTTCAACATGAACAAAGTGTGTTCAAAAATGGTTCCAAAGTGTCTCACAATTGAACAGAAGGAACGCCGAAGAATGATTTGTTCTGACATCCTGGCAAACATTGAAAGTGATCCCACCTTCTAACAAAATGTTATTACTTGCGATGAATCGTGGTTTTTTGCTTAGATCCCGAAACTAAACGCCAATCGATGCATTGGAAAACTCCTGGTTCTCCACGACAGAAAAAAGCACGAATGTCAAAATCGAAATTCAAGGCAATGATGATTGTTTTTTTGACATCAAAGGGATTGTGCACATTGATTGGGTACCAGAGGGACAAACAGTGAATCAGCATTACTACATTAGCGTCCTGGCTACCCTACGTGAGCGAGTACGGAGAAAACGGAACGATTTGTGGAGAAAAAAGTCATGGATCCTTCACCAAGACAATGCCCCAACTCACAGTGAAGACGTTTTTGGCAAAACACAACATTCCCATCTTAGATCATCCACCCTACTCACCTGATTTGGCCCCCTGTGATTTTTTTCTTTTCCCTAAAGTCAAGTCAGCTTTGAAAGGAACTAGGTTTGAGACTGTTGAAGCAGTAAAAGAAAAAGCGACGGAAGTAATGTATGGACTTACCGAAATGATCTGCAGCATTGCTATGAACAGTGGAAAATTCGTATGGAGCGATGTAGAGACCGAGGAGGAGAGTACATTGAAGGAGATAACATGAAATTGTAAATAATTGTAAATAAATGTTTTTTCCAGCATCAGTCGGGTTTTTTTCTAGCCGCACCTCGTATATGTCTTCCGTCATATATTTATCCCGATTTTTATCCTTTTATGTTTATGCACTTGGTTTTAATTCCTGAGTATGTTGTTCGACGGTTCTTCCTTTGGACGGTTTGTCACCAACGTTCTGACTAACCCCTGTAGGGGCCGACGATGTGTAATGCTTTGATAGCTTTTTGCCAGTTTTAATTTGCTTTTTTAAATTTTTAAAATAATTTTCAGTAGTTTAGCTCTGTTTAGGACCATGCACTTTCACTTCCAAATTTTTATAACTGTGACATTGCTTTTACTTTCCTTTCAGAAGTTCTGAAGGAACTGAAAAACGTGAAACGTATTATTTTTAGTAAAAATAAGTTTGCAACCACTACTTTATCTTTATATAACTGTTCGAACTGTTTTCAGTGACCGTTTGCAGCCAAATAGTGGCCACACATGGGTGTGCCATAAAGCTTTGGTAGGAAATATGGTGGGGCTAGCAAAGAATTGCCTAGGAGCCTCTGTCTAACTTAGCGGTCAGAACTTTGGAGAGCTCTATCGATGCAGACAAACATCTCTTATTTCGTCCATCACCACCTCAAGTCGACAGAACTACTATGTTATGCTAAACTCTACAGCTACCCACGAATGTTTGGAACTAAATCCAATTGCAGAACTATATATCCTTGCTTTCATGCTCAGGTGGGATACATGCAAAAAAATCCATCCACACTAGAAAGGCAAAAAACTTTCTCCATCCTCCAAAATTGTGTTGCATTCAAGTCCGCGTAACTTCTGGTATCGGCTGCAGATAATGCTCACAGTGAGAGCCTCAAATAGTGAAACGGTACCAATGGACCCGTGTCCTAAGCTAGAAACCTGTTACATCGGTTTGAGGAGTGTGGAAGTGAACTCACATTGAAGTCGCTGCCACCAAATTTGCCTGTTGGCACGGAGAACCTGCGAAGGTTTATCGGTGGAGCTCTACTTTTCCCAGTATATTAGATTTCTCACCCAATATTTTACAGTGTAGCTGCCATGGTCCTCCTGGGAACATGTTGCGGCTACCACGAATTTGCTCATCCTACAGCAATTAATCGATGTTTTAATGAAGACTGGAGGAAAGCAGTGGCTAGGGTAATATTACTAGCGCGTCAGAGAAAGAGTATCTAGGTTCAGAGTGGCCCCTTCCAGGGAGACTCGAGGCGGTGAGCGGCAACGACGCCGCTGCCGCCAACCACGGGCAGGAGCCGGTCGACACATCCGCCGAGCCGCAGGCGCCGCCGGCAGCGGCGTACAAATTCAATCTGCCCGCAGCGTGCGGTCCCATCTATCAGGCCTAATAAGGCGAGTTGGGAACTTCTGATACAGTCAGGAGGGAGGTCTCGATCCGGGCGCGCTCGCCGGTCCGGGGCCGAGCCGGCACTGCAGTCTGCTCCTCACTTCATTGCGGAGTGCATAATCAGTCCTCACCCAATTTACTCTCGCCACCATATCTCTCCGCCCAGTTCCCGCAGCCGAGCGCTCAGATCTACTTACGATAACCTTCACTTCGCTATATGACCGTAAGCTTTAGCTGCCGTTGGTAGTTTTAATAACGTCTCCTGGGTGTGCTAGTACGCCTACGTCTACGCTCTACACACCGTCGTGAGGTGCATGGTAGAGGGTACGTCCCACTGAACACGTTATTAGGGTTTCTTCATGTTCCACTCACATATGGAGCGCGGTAAGAATTACTGAAAACCTCTCTGCGTGCAGTAATTATTCTAATGATACTCTTACAATCCCTATATGAGTGATACGTAGAGGATTGTAATGTATTCCTGGAGTAATCATTTAACGTTGGTTCTTGAAACTTTGTTAATAGGTAAAATTAGAAGGACGGTCAGCATTGGCCGTAATTTTGATGATTTATTAACAGCAAAATCAAATTTTAAACACATAATGATCATCTTCAGTGCTGGAAGTTAAAAATTTTCACATAGCGATCAGTGAATAAGAAACAAAAGACCACAAATACACCTGAGTATAAAACAACTATTGGCAAGAACATACCTTTAGCGTACAAACGGAAGCTCGAAGGCAATGGTGTCTAGTTATTAGCAGTAACAGAAGCTATGAAACAATCACAATAACTGAAGCCGCTGTTTACATTCACCTATACAGCAGACCTCGGGGTGACAGGGGCTTGGAACGCCCTCTATGTGACATATGTCACGTCAGGTCTTAACGTTACTATATTTGGCAAGACAGTACCACAAAATACCAAATGTGCAATTGCAAATTATTAATAGAATATTTCAAATTTCAAATTGTACATTAAAAACGGAAAGAAAAAAGGAAGGGGGAAATGCGCATCTTACCAACATACACTGGCGTTATATTTTCAAAATAACTTAAAAAACTTGCAAGAATAAAAGTCAACAGATAAAATTATAAGGTGTCAGACTACAGGAGTATTAAAAAAGAAAAATATAACATTATTTGTTATAGCACAGTAACCGCCAACTGGCATGGGGAGTCAGAGGTACAAAGTTCTTAATTTCCGTAAAATATTACGTTGAAATCAAGAAGTGAAATGCATAAATAGTGGTAATTGTACAATATATGTCACGATTTAACAGCTCAAAATGTCGTGAAACACATTCTGTGTCATAAAGAATTTTTAGGATGCAGACTAACAATTTTTTATCCTATTTAACGACATGATGATAAACACATCTAATTAGTCACGTTGGGACGTGTTAAGACATTATAACTATTACTGAGGCTTCCTTCTAATTTTACTTCCCATACGAAGAGGGGCAACAGCCTTCTCAGTAGTTGCAGGGGCAACAGTCTGGATGATTGACTGATCTCGCAGGAAGGTTAGAAAATTTAAAAAGTGAAATGGATAGGTTAAAGTTAGATATAGTGGGAATTAGTGAAGTTCGGTGGCGGGAGGAACAAGACTTTTGGTCAGGTGAATACAGGGTTATAAATACAAAATGAAATAGGAGTAATGCAGAAGCGGGTTTAATAATGAATAAAAAAATAGGAGTGCGGGTAAGCTACTACAAAGAGCATAGTGAACGCATTATTGTGGCCAAATAGACAGGAAGCCCACGCCTACTACAGTAGTACAAGTTTATATGCCAACTAGTTCTGCAGATGATGGAGAAACTAATGGAATGTATGATGACGAAAAAGAAATTATTCAGGTAGTGAAGGGAGACGAAAATTTAATAGTCATGGGTGACTGGAATCAGAGAGTAGGAAAAGGAAGAGAAGGAAACGTAGTAGGTGAATATGGATGGGGGCTAAGAAATGCAAGAGAAAGCCACCTGGTAGAATTTTGCACAGAACATAACTTAATCATAGCTAACACTTGGTTCAAGAATCATGAAAGAAGGTTGTATACATGGAAGAACCCTGGAGATACTAGAAGGTTTCAGATAGATTATATAATGGTAAGACAGAGATTTAGGAACCAGATTTTAAATTGTAAGGCATTTCCAGGGGCAGATGTGGACTCTGACCACAATCTATTGGTTATGAACTGCAGAAACTGAAAAAAGGTGGGAATTTCAGGAGATGGCATCTGGATAAACTGACTAAACCAGAGGTTGTACAGAGTTTCAGGGAGAGCACAGGGAACAATTGACAGGAATGGAGGAAAGAAATACAGTAGAAGAAGAATGGATAGCTTTGAGGAATGAAATAGTGAAGGCAGCAGGGGATCAAGTAGGTAAAAAGACGAGGGCTAGTAGGAATCCTTGGGTAACAGGAGAGATACTGAATTTAATTGACGAAAGGATAAAATACAAAAAAGGCAGTAAATGAAGCAGGCAAAAAGGAATACAAACGTCTCAAAAATGTGATCGACAGGAAGTGCAATATAGCTAAGCAGGGATGGCTAGAGGACAAATGTAAGGATGTAGAGGCTTATATCACGAAGGGTAAGATAGATACTGCCTACTGGAAAATTAAAGAGACCTTTGGAGAAAAGAGAACCACTAGCATGAATATCAAGAGCTCAGATGGAAACCCTGTTCTAAGTAAAGAAGGGAAATCAGAAAGGTGGGAGGAGTAATAGAGCGTCTATACAGGGCCGATGTTCTTGAGGACAATATTATGGAAATGGAAGAGGAGGTAGATGAAGATGAAATGGGAGATACGATGCTGCGTGAAAAGTTTGACAGAGCACTGAAAGACCTATGTCGAAACAAGGCCCCGGGAGTAGACATTCTATTAGAACTACTGACAACCTTAGGAGAACCCGTCATGACAAAACTCTACCATCTGGTGAGCAAGATGTAAGAGACAGGCGAAATCCCTCAGACTTCAAGAAGAATATAATAATTCCAATCCCGAAGAAAGCAGGTGTTGACAGATGTGAAAATTACCAGATTATCAGTTTAATATGACACAGCTGCAAAATACTAACGCGAATTCTATACAGACGAACGGAAAAACTGGTAGAAGCCGACCTCGTGGAGATCAGTTTGGATTCCGTTGAAATATTGGAGCACGTGAGGTAATACTGACCATACGAGTTAAGTTATAAAATAGATTAAGGGAAGGCAAACCTTCCTTTCTAGCATTTGTATACTTAGAGAAAGCTTTTGACAATGTTGACTGGAATACTCTCTTTCAAATTCTGTACGTGGCAGGGGTGAAATACAGGGAGCGAATAGCTATTTACAATTTGTACAGAAAGCAGATGGTAGTTGTAAGAGTCAAGGGACATGAAAGGGAAGCAGTGGTTGGGAAGGGAGTGAGACAGGGTCGTAGCCTCTTCCCGATGTTGTTCAATCTGTATATTGAGCAAGCAGTAAAGAAAACAAAAGAAAAATTCGAAGTAGGTATTAAAGTCCATGGAGAAGAACTAAAAACTTAGAGGTTCGCCGATGACATTGTAATTCTATCAGAGACAGCAAAGAACTTGGAAGAGCAGTTGAACGGAATGTACAGTGCCTTGAAAGGAGATTATAAGATGAACATCAACAAAAGCAAGACCAGGATAATGGAATGTAATCGAATGAAGTCTGGTGATGCTGAGGGAATTGGATTAGAAAATGCGACACTTAATGTCGTAAAGGAGTTTTGCTATTTGGGGAGCAAAATAACTGATGATGGTCGTAGTAGAGAGGATATAAAATGTAGACTGGCAATGGCAAGTAAAGCGTTTCTGAAGAAGAGAAATTTGTTAACATAGAGTATAGATTTAAGTGTTCGGAAGTCGTCTCTGAAAGTATTTGTATGGAGTGTAACCATGTATATAGTTTAGACAAGAAGAGAATAGAAGCTTTCGAAATGTGGTGCTACAGAAGAATGCTGAGGGATTAGATGGGTAGATCACATAACTAATGAGGAGGTATTGAATAGGATTGGGGAGAAGAGAAGTTTGTGGCACAACTTGACTAGAAGAAGGGATCGGTTGGTGGGACATGTTCTGAGGCATCAAGGAATCACCAATTTAGTATTGGAGGGCAACGTGGAGGGTAAAAATCGTAGAGGGAGACCAAGAGAAGAATACACTAAGCAGATTCAGAAGGATGTAGGCTGCAGTAGGTACTGGGAGATGAAGAAGCTTGCACAGGGTAGAGTAGCATGGAGAGCTGCATCAAACCTGTCTCAGGACTGAAGAACACAACAAGAACAACAATTTGCATATTATACCACTATCAAACCAGTCTCAGGACTGAAGAACACAACAAGAACAACAATTTGCATATTATACCACTATATTTAATACTTTCAATATTCACTCCAACTAATCCATTATTTAATATGTTCTACATTCACTCCATCTCATCCAGAATCCTTCCTGTATTTTTATAAATCTTAATATTGTGCTTCATTCTTTTAATGTTATATTGTGTACTTCTGTAACTTTTTTTCGACTGGAGATATCTATTTTGTTTATTCACTTTATCGCTATACCAGAACTCTTTATAATATTTTTCCCATTGCTTGTAATTTATTATGTTAATTATTGCTGTATCTTTTCCTGATTTAAATATTTACTTAATTTGCTTACATCCAGTTAACTGCCTCCCGAGCATCTCATGCTCTACCTCATTAACTTGTTCCACGCTTTCTCATGATATTTGCTGGTTAATTTTCTTGCTAAATTTTCTTTTATCTTTATTTACTTTGTAGGATACATCTGTTTTATTTAGTAAATATATCTTGCGTGTTTTCTGCTTTTCTGCATTTGCCTTTTTATTTCTACGTTTCATATTCTCGTAACCTTTTAACTTCTCAATCTCCTATCTGAATTCATTGAGGCTTTCATTTGTCCGTGTAACGTTAGTTCTCCTTAACGTAATGTGATTAGAAATTTGTTTCGTTAAATACTTGTTTCTTTGAGAAACGAGTTCCCCCACGGTGTTGAATGGTGTGTCAAATGGTTCAAATGGCTCTGTGCACTATGGGACTCAACTTCTGAGGTCATTAGTCCCCTACAACTTAGAACTAGTTAAACCTAACTAACCTAAGGACATCACACACATCCATGCCCGAGGCAGTATTCGAACCTGCGACCGTAGCGGTCTCGCTGTTCCAGACTGCAACGCCTAGAACCACACGGCCACTTCGGCCGGCAATAGTGTGTCATCCAGCTGCTTGTGCCGTGAGCCCTTATTTGACAACGCGTTTATTCATGTTTTTCAGTTGTTTGTAGAGAAAAATATTTAAAATCCAATGGGTATTTAAAATTCTACACACGCTGCTAAAAATAGACTTCGAAAGATGGGGTGTGACAGCAATAGGAATCACGGCGCAATTCATTCGCAGTAAATTCTCACATCGTAAAATGTGATTAGCAAATACAGAGACACGAAATTAGACAGTGACCATAATACCATCCAAGATCGCTACTCATAGATGTTCGCTATGTTGAGCAGGAACATGAAGGAACCAAAAAGCAGAATAGCGCCAATAGAAGGGCATTACAACGGCAGATCGAAAGCTATGACAAACATATAAATTGGAAAATGTATACAAAATTTTCACAGCGCGTAAATTATCTGAAGCACACGCTCTGTTAGTTATGTAGTTACATGTTACTTGAATCACAAACACAATAAATGTTACGACCAGAAACATATAAACATAATCTAGAGTGGTTACACGGAAAATCACTACCTACAGCGAACTTCACAAACTCCGTCCCTGGTATACGTCCGCTTTCCCGTAACTGCAGTCTACTATGTAAGTGGGCTTCCACAAAATTATTGACGAGTATCTTTAACAATATACAAATTAACGTTTTTCCGTCTTTCAGTGACACTTCCCTGTGGATTAAAGAATCTAGTCGTATTGCTCTTGTTTTTGTACGTTAATTCCCCTATTTTTGACCTACTTGCCTGTTATGTCAGACATTTGAACAAAATTTCCTAATAATTTGTTGTACCCTGATTCTTAAGGCATGTTCCATGTAGACAGATTGCATTTTCCCGGCATGCTACTAAGCGTGCCACCTCCTCTACGGACAACTTAGACTATGAAATCATTATTTCCATTATGTATCCCCACAGTAGAATATATGTGTTTGTATCAGTGGACTGACTGCAGTTGTGGTTCACCGTTGTTGTTGCTGTGATACGATACTATGTATTTGAACTGCATAATTCGACATTTCTGAGTTTTACTACAAGTTGGAAAAATTTGCATCATTTTGATATCATATCAAGTCTCACTTTCTGTGCGTTTCTTTTCAACCAGAACTTATACGTAAGTTAAGATGTGTGATGTAACCGGTGCCAGTTGCCAGATCACAAAGAAAACCCACCACAAATGAAATATCAGACAGTGGACGGAAATCGGTAGATGTGATGTAAATGAATAGATCTATTCAAAAGAAAGATCTTCACAAACTGAGCAAGCCAGTAACTTGTTGGTCCACTTTTGGCCCTTCGGTATGAAATTATGCTGTTGATGCATATCCTCGTGAGGGATATCGTGCCAAAGTCTGTCCAACAGCTTGGTTAAGAGTGTAAAATCACGAACCGTTTGGTGGGCCCTGCTCATAGTACTCCAAACGTCCCCAGTGGGGAGAGATACAGCGACCTTGCTGGTCAAGGTAAGCTTCGGCAAGCAAGAAGAGAAGCAGGAGAAACTCTCGCAGTGTGAGGACGGGCATTATCTTGCTGAAATCTAAGTCCTGAATGGCTTGCCATTAAGGGCTACAAACCGGTGCACAGAATATCTTCGACTTACCGCTGTTCTGTAAGGGTGCTACAGATGACTACCAAAAAGGTCCTGCTATGAAAAGAAATTGCACACCATACCAACACTCCTTGTTTTTGGGCCATGTTGCGGGTGACAGTCAGGGTGACAAACCACCGCTGTCCAGGGCGTCTCCAGAAATGTCTTCCCTGATCATCCTGGCTCAGTTCGATGCGGGATTATTACTGAAGGCTATTCTACACCAGTATATGAGGTTCCAGGCTGATGACGTGTCGGTACACGCCTCGGAGAGCGGTCGGATACCAACCCGAATGTTGCCCGCCATACGGCCCGACCTATTTGATCGTCATCCAAGGCGTCCTTGAAACTCAGGAGTATGTCAATGATATTCTACACCCCGTGTTGTTGTTCTTTATGGAGAGCCATCCTGCGCTTGTATTTCAGCGAGATAACGGTCTAGTGAAAGCGTCTTTGATTAGTAATCAAAACATTCTCGACACCGGGTTCGAAACCCGACACCGCTTCACCTTTAATTAACAATCAACATTGGTGGCGAAAGACTTCCAGTATAAGAAGTCACCGTCATTCTGCCAACAGCCATGTCAAAGACGACGGACGGGCGGACAGAGTTTCAGGATACTCTTATGTCCTTTGGGTGGGAAACTGCTCCTAAAGGCGAAAAAATCACCAATGATCAACGGCTTGAAGATGAGGAAGGTAATGGAAACCACTGCATAAAGAAACATAAGCTGAATCCATAGGACATGTGGCCTATATTTGAAAAAGTGTCATAGTGATCTCTCCATTGGCAAAAGATTGCGCAATAGCTCCCATTCGGACTTCCGGAAGGGGATTGCCAATGGGAAGGCGACCATGAGAAAAAGACTGAACAAATAGCGGAAGGATAACTTTCTGCGAGTCGGGGCATGGAATATCAAAAACCTGAACGTGATAGGGAAGCTACATAATCTGAAAAGGGAAATCCAAAGGCTCAATCTAGATATTATAGTGATCAGTGAAGTAAAATGGAAAGAAGGCAACGATTTCTGGGGTGATGAGTAAGGGTAATATCAGCATCAGCAGAGAGTGCTCTAAAGGGAGTACGATTCATTACGAATAGGAAGGTAAGTCAGGGAGTGTGTTACTTGGAACAGTTCTGAGATAGGGTTGTTCTCATCAGAATCGAGAGTAAACAGACACCGACAACCATAGTTCAAGTATATATGCCGACGTCGCAAGCTGAAGATCAAGAATAGAGAAAGTATATAAGGATATTGAAGGGTAATACAATACATAAAAGAGAGATCAAAATCAAATAGCCATAAGTGACTGGAAGAGATGCGGGGGAAGGAGTGGAAGAAAAGCATACAGGAGAATGTGGGCTTGGGACAAGGAGTGAAGGAGGTGAAAGAATGAGTTCTTTAATAAATTTCAGCCAGTAATAGCGAAGACACTTTTCAAGAATCACAAGACGATGTGGTCTGCTTGGAACCGACCAGGTGATTCGGGAAGGTGTCAGCTACATTATGTCATGGTCAGACAGAGATTCGGAAATCTGATACTGGATAGTAAGGCGTACCAAGGAGCAGATATTGACTTAGATCTAAAAGTAGTGGTGATGAAAATTAGACTGACGTTTAAGAGATTACTCAGAGAAGTGGGATACCAAAGTGCTAAGGAATTGCGACGTACGCTTGGGTTTCTCTAAGGCTGTAGATACAACAATAAAGAACAGCTCAGTAGGCAACACAGTTGAAGAGGAATGGACAACACTAAAGGGGGCAGTCACAGAACTTCGAAAGAAACGTACATACAAAGAACGTGTAGGGGTTCATATTGGGGTAGTGGCCGTTATTAAACATGAATAAAATATATTAATGTGACAGTGACGGCAAACTACCACCTACTACTGAATCAAAAGCGATATTCTAAGTAACTTGTATTTATTGTAAATTATCTCACGATATAAATTAGATCATATTGAACAAATCATGAATGAAAACAAATTAAACAAATTGTACACTGTTCTTAGATATACTACACTGGTAAGATTGGCTCTTAGCTCTTAATGTTAAGTTGATGCTAAGTTAGATTTAATTATGTCCCTGGATAAGCAAATGGTAAATGCGATCTGACTGCGTTCCTATAATCTCTTTTGTGTCTGAAATAATACGTACTTCGGACACCACCACCAAGAAACAAACCAAACGACATGCAAAAAGACAAATAACCAATAACGAATCGTAAGCAAAACTGCATAGATGAAACTTCCTGGCAGATTAAAACTGTGTGCCCGACCGAGACTCGAACTCGGGACCTTTGCGAAAGGCAAAGGTCCCGAGTTCGAGTCTCGGTCGGGCACACAGTTTTAATCTGCCAGGAAGTTTCATATCAGCGCACACTCCGCTGCAGAGTGAAAATCTCATTCTGGAACTGCATAGATGTTCAGTGGATGGCAAGAACACGATCCAACAACTATTTCTGAACTTTACTGCCGCTGCTGCAAGTTTTACAATACCGTCTCCCAGCGTGCAGGCTTCGTCGATACTGCTGGGGCGACGACTGCAGCTACGAAGTCGCTGAATTAAGATAAGTCTCTCAAATATCTTGAGCAGAATAAACTACTCAGAAACTGCTAATACGACAAGCCCTATATTTCCTCTAAGTGGTATACAACGCTTTCAAGAATGGCTCAACAACCTTTAAGGTGCAGCCCAGTGTGTCTTGTACTAACGTGCAATATCAGTATGATAGCTCTGTGCACTGGTTGATTACGTTCAATGGTGACTGCCAGCCTATAAGGCGGAATCAACTGCAATTATACAAGTAGTCAATGCAATGCCTATCGTGGACGCTGATGTCCTACTGTAGCTGCAGACTCTAGATCATACACAGCACAGTATTCAGAATCTAAGTCCGTATCTCAGAGCTACCGAAGTATGCGACTGTCCGCTTTCACGGCACAAGACGCTCTCCCTTCCTGTCGCTCTCTGCACGATGCTCTTGCGACAACCTTACCGCCAAACTCTAATCAGCCATTCCCGACGCTGCGAAGGCCTCCCACATCTCCCTCGCGGAGTGATACAATTTCTCCACCTATCCAAAACTTTCTCTGTCAAAACAGCGGGCGTTGACCCTCAGCGTTTCCCGCACTTTATTATGAAGTGCCTAATCAGAGTTCAGCCCATTTGCCGCTAAAACAGCGCGCGACCGGGCGGCGCCAGCGCGTACGTTGGACGCTCTTTGTCTGCTCGACATTTCCCCTCTCTCTCTCACCTGGCACCCGGCGGCGTTCCTTTTTCATGCTTGCTGGTCACTGGCCGCATCCCCTGCGACCCCCCGGCCCCTGCACAATGCTCTTGCGGCGCTCGCTGGCCTTCGCCTCCCGGGCTGCGCCCTTCCACTCCTCGCCTCCACTGGTTAATTTACTTTGCTTACACCTACAGCATGCAACTAAATATTATTTTCAAAGCCCGAGTTATTTCAGACATGTGTTTAATCATCACGTATCTCTCTTTCTAATCCAACTACACTCCTGGAAATTGAAATAAGAACACCGTGAATTCATTGTCCCAGGAAGGGGAAACTTTATTGACACATTCCTGGGGTCAGATACATCACGTGATCACACTGACAGAACCACAGGCACATAGACACAGGCAACAGAGCATGCACAATGTCGGCACTAGTACAGTGTATATCCACCTTTCGCAGCAATGCAGGCTGCTATTCTTCCATGGAGACGATCGTAGAGATGCTGGATGTAGTCCTGTGGAACGGCTTGCCATGCCATTTCCACCTGGCGCCTCAGTTGGACCAGCGTTCGTGCTGGACGTGCAGACCGCGTGAGACGACGCTTCATCCAGTCCCAAACATGCTCAATGGGGGACAGATCCGGAGATCTTGCTGGCCAGGGTAGTTGACTTACACCTTCTAGAGCACGTTGGGTGGCACGGGATACATGCGGACGTGCATTGTCCTGTTGGAATAGCAAGTTCCCTTGCCGGTCTAGGAATGGTAGAACGATGGGTTCGATGACGGTTTGGATGTACCGTGCACTATTCAGTGTCCCCTCGACGATCACCAGTGGTGTACGGCCAGTGTAGGAGATCGCTCCCCATACCATGATGCCGGGTGTTGGCCCTGTGTGCCTCGGTCGTATGCAGTCCTGATTGTGGCGCTCACCTGCACGGCGCCAAACACGCATACGACCATCATTGGCACCAAGGCAGAAGCAACTCTCATCGCTGAAGACGACACGTCTCCATTCGTCCCTCCATTCACGCCTGTCGCGACACCACTGGAGGCGGGCTGCACGATGTTGGGGCGTGAGCGGAAGACGGCCTAACGGTGTGCGGGACCGTAGCCCAGCTTCATGGAGACGGTTGTGAATGGTCCTCGCCGATACCCCAGGAGCAACAGTGTCCCTAATTTGCTGGGAAGTGGCGGTGCGGTCCCCTACGGCACTGCGTAGGATCCTACGGTCTTGGCGTGCATCCGTGCGTCGCTGCGGTCCGGTCCCAGGTCGACGGGCACGTGCACCTTCCGCCGACCACTGGCGACAACATCGATGTACTGTGGAGACCTCACGCCCCACGTGTTGAGCAATTCGGCGGTACGTCCACCCGGCCTCCCGCATGCCCACTATACGCCCTCGCTCAAAGTCCGTCAACTGCACATACGGTTCACGTCCACGCTGTCGCGGCATGCTACCAGTGTTAAAGACTGCGATGGAGCTCCGTATGCCACGGCAAACTGGCTGACACTGACGGCGGCGGTGCACAAATGCTGCGCAGCTAGCGCCATTCGACGGCCAACACCGCGGTTCCTGGTGTGTCCGCTGTGCCGTGCGTGTGATCATTGCTTGTACAGCTCTCTCGCAGTGTCCGGAGCAAGTATGGTGGGTCTGACACACCGGTGTCAATGTGTTCTTTTTTCCATTTCCAGGAGTGTAATAAGACTAAATAACCACTATATGGGTTTATTTACTCAAAATATGCAGAATAATTTGCGAAATGAATGTCACAAATGAAGGACACCTTTCAAACGTAATTGCAAAGAAGATTTGGGTAACAGAAGAAATTCTTCAGTTGATCGATGAAAGGAGGAAGTACAAAAGTATGCAGAGAAATTCAGCAATACAGAAATACAGATCGCTGAGGAGTGAAATAAATATGAGGTGCAGGAAAGCTAAGACGAAATCGCTGCATGAAAAATGTGAAGACATCGAAAATGAAATCATTGTTGGAAGGACTGACACAGCATATAGGAAAATCAAAATAACCATCGTGGAAATTGAAATGAAGGGTGCTAACATTAAGTGTGCAACGGGAATTCGACTGTTAAATGCAGAGGAGAGGTGGAAAGAGTACATTGAAGGCTTCTGTGAGGAGGAAGATTTGTCGGATGTGACAAAAGAAGAAACAGGAGTCCATTTAGAGGAGATAGAGATCCAGTGTTAGAGTCAGAATTTAAGAGAGCTTTGGAGGACTTAAGATCAAATAAGCCAGAAGCGATAGAAAACATTTCATTAGAATTGGGGGATGTGGTAACAAAACGTCTATTCACGTAGTGTGTACGCTATATGAGTCTGGCGATATATCATCTGACTTTCGGAAAATATCATCCACACAAATCTGAAGATTGCAAATGCTGACAAGTGTGAGAGTTATCACACAATCACCTTAACAGCTCATGCATCCAAGTTGCTGATAAGGATAGTATACAGAAGAATGGAAAAGAAAATTGATGGTGTTTTAGATTATTATCAGTTTGGATTTACGAAAGGTAAAGGCACGAGAGAGGCAACTCTGACATTGCCGTTGGTGATGTAAGAAGACTAAAAGAAAGAAAAAGAAAACCGATACCCTTTCATAGGCTTTGTGGCCCTAGGAAGAGCGTTCGACAATTTAAATGCTGCCGGATATTCGAAATGCTGAGAAAAATAGGGGTAAGGTAGAGGGAGAGACGGGTAATATACCATATGTACAATAGCCAAGAGGGAGTAATGAGAGTAGACGAGCAAGAACTAAGTGCTCGGATTAAAAAGGGTGTAACAGAGATGTAGCATTTCGGCCCTACTTTTCAATCTCTACATGGAATAAATATTAATGAAAATAAAAGAAAGGTTAAGGAGTGTAAATAAAATTCTAGGTGAAAGGATATCAAAGATACGATGTGTTGATGACATTGATAGACTGATTAACAGTGAAGAAGAATTACATGATATGATTGGAATGAATGGTCTAGTGAGTACAGACTATGGATTGAGAATAAATCGGAGAGAGACGAATGTAATGAGAAGTAGTAGAAATGAAAAACAGGTAGAAAATTAACATCAGGATTGATGGTCACGAAATAGATGAAGTTAAGGAATTCAGCTACCTATGCAGCAAAATAACCAATGACGGACGGAACAAGGAGGACATCAAAAGCAGACTAGCAATGGCAAAAAGTGTATTCATGGCCAAGAAATGTCTACTAGTATCAAACATAGGTGTAAACTTGAGGAAGAAATTTCTGAGAATTTACGTTTCGAGCACAGCATTGTATGGTGTGTAGTGTTATAAAAAATATAGTGTTGAAGATAAAATGAAATTTTGTCTCTAACTTGGCAACAGAATCAGAGATAGATTGAGGTTTGACAGAGGACACAGTTCCTTAATAATTGGTAATTGTCTGATGCAGATTCGGAACGTAACAGTAAGTCGAGATTTTTCTTTTGCATTTCTCTGGTCTATAGTAGCCCCATGAAATGTGGGTGTACCACAGAAGATATTCAATGAAATTTCTATAGATTCACATACACCATCTTTCAGATGACTCCGACGTTTTATGAAATAGCACTTGGTTATGAACTTTATAAAACTTTGACAACTTGTGTGCTGGATTTTCGTGAAGAATTTTTTTAACCTTCCTCCATTTTAAATCTGTATTTTGAAGAATCTGAATCTCCCTACATTATTGTAGAAAATACTTTCTTTGAACTGGATCTTTCATTAACAAAATTTTACAACTAGACATTCGTTCCACCAGGTCACTGGTTTCTGGTAAGACCTCAGGTAAACGAGACAGTGCGTCTGCTATAATATTATCTTTACCTTTTATATACACTACGTCGGAATCGTATTCCTGTAAGAATATGTACCATCGACTAAGACGGGGATGTTACAACTTGCATGTGAGGAGAAATGATAAGGCTTAATGGTCTGAATATACATTAATTTTTTTTTCACAGATATAATAGTTGAAAGCCCATACAACGGCGGCTGAAGACTTCCGGCATAAGAAGTCAGCCTCATTCTACCAACGGCCTTGTCAAAGAGGGCGCAGGAGCGGATAGAGGTTCAGGGCACTCTCTTGTCCTAGGGGTGGGAAATTGCCCCTAAAGGCGGAAGAATCAGCAATGATCAACGACATGGGGATGCAGAAGGCAATGGAAACCACTGCATTAAAGACACGTAACGTGTATCCACAGGACATGTGGCCTGTAATTGAAGAAGTATCATGATGATCTATCCACTGGCATTCGGATCTCCAGGAGGGGACTGCCACGGGGGAGGTTACCATGAGAAAAAGATTGAATAATCAACGAAAGGATAACGTTCTACGAGTCGGGGCGTGGAATGTCAGAAGCTTGAACGTGGTAGGGAAACCAGAAAATCTGAAAAGGGAAATGCAAAGGCTCAATCTAGATATAGTAGGGGTCAGTGAAGTGAAGTGTAAGGAAGACAAGGATTTCTGGTCAGATGAGTATCGGGTAATATCAACAGGAGCAGAAAATGGTATAACAGCTGTAGGATTCGTTATGAATAGGAAGGTAGGGCAGAGGGTGTGTTACTGTGAACAGTTCAGTGACCGGGTTGTTCTAATCAGAATCGACATCAGACCAACACCGACAACGATAGTTCTGGTATACATGCCGACGTCGCAAGCTAAAGATGAACAGATAGAGAAAGTGTACGAGGATATTGAAAGGGTAATTCAGTATGTAATGGGGGACGAAAATCTAATAGTCATGGGCGACTAGAATGCAGTTGTAGGGGAAGGAGTAGAAGAAAAGGTTACAGGAGAATATGGGCTTGGGACGAGGAATGAAAGAGGAGAAAGACTAATTGAGTTCTGTAATAAGTTTCAGCTAGTAATAGCGAATACCCTGTTCAAGAATCACAAGAAGAGGAGGTATACTTGGAAAAGGCCGGGAGATACGGGAAGATTTCAATTAGATTACATCATGGTCAGGCAGAGATTCCGAAATCAGATACTGGATTGTAAGGCGTACCCAGGAGCAGATATAGACTCAGATCACAATATAGTAGTGATGAAGAGTAGGCTGAAGTTCAATACATTAGTCAGGAAGAATCAATATGCAAAGAAATGGGATACGGAAGTACTAAGGAATGACGAGATACGTTTGAAGTTCTCTAACGCTATAGATACAGCAATAAGGAATAGCGCAGTAGGCAGTACAGTTGAAGGGGAATGGACATCTCTAAAAAGGGCCATCACAGAAGTTGGGAAGGAAAACATAGGTACAAAGAAGGTAGCTGCGAAGAAACCATGGGGAACAGAAGAAATACTTCAGTTGATTGAAGAAAGGAGGAAGTACAAACATGTTCCGGGAAAATCAGGAATACAGACACACAAGTCGCTGAGGAATGAAATAAATAGGAAGTGCAGGGAAGCTAAGACGAAATGGCTGCAGGAAAAATGTGAAGACATCGAAAAAGATATGATTGTCGGAAGGACAGACTCAGCATACAGGAAAGTCAAAACAACCTTTGGTGACATTAAAAGCAACGGTGGTAACATAGATTGCAACGGGAATTCCAGATGAGAGAGCAGATATGTGGAAAGAATACATTGAAAGCCCCTATGAGGGTGAAGATTTGTCTGATGTGATAGAAGAAGAAACTGGAGTCGATTTAGAAGCGATAGGAGATCCAGTATTAGAATCGGAATTTAAAAGAGCTTTGGAGGACTTACAGTCAAATAAGGCAGAAGGGATAGATAACATTCCATCAGAATTTCTACAATCATTGGGGGAAGTGGCAACAAAACGACTATTCACGTTGGTGTGTAGAATATATGAGTCTGGCGACATACCATGTGACCTTCGGAAAAGCATCATCCACACAATTCCGAAGACGGCAAGAGCTGACAAGTGCGAGAATTATCGCACAATCAGCTTAACAGCTCATGCATCGAAGCTGCTTACAAAAATAATCTACAGAAGAATTGAAAATGCGCTAGGTGACGATCAGTTTGGCTTTAGGAAAAGTAAAGGGACGAGAGAGGCAATTCTGACGTTACGGCTAATAATGGAAGCAAGGCTAAAGAAAAATAAAGACACTTTCATAGGATTTGTCGACCTGGAAAAAGCGTTCCACAATATAAAATGGTGCAAGCTGTTCGAGATTCTGAAAAAAGTAGGGGTAAGCTATACGGAGAGACGGGTCATATACAATATGTACAACAACCAAGAGGGAATAATAAGAGTGGACGATCAAGAACGAAGTGCTCGTATTAAGAAGGGTGTAAGACAAGGCTGTAGCCTTTCGCCCCTACTCTTCAATCTGTACATCGAGGAAGCAATGATGGAAATAAAAGAAAGGTTCAGTAGTGGAATTAAAATACAAGGTGAAAGGATATCAATGATACGATTCGCTGATGACATTGCTATCCTGAGCGACAGTGAAGATGAATTAAATGATCTGCTGAACGGAAGAACAGTCTAATGAGTACACAGTATGGTTTGTGAGTAAATCGGAGAAAGACGAAGGTAATGAGAGGTTGTAGTAGAAATGAGAACAGCGAGAAACTTAACATCAGAATTGATGGTCACGAAGTCAACGAAGTTAAGGAATTCTGCTACCTAGGCAGTAAAATAACCAATGACGGACGGAGCAAGGAGGACATCAAAAGCAGCCTCGCTATGGCAAAAAAGGCATTTCTGGCCAAAAGAAGTCTACTGATATCAAATACCGGCCTTAATTTGAGGAAGAAATTTCTGAGGATGTTCGTCTGGAGTACAGCATTGTATGGTAGTGAAACATGGACTGTGGGAAAACCGGAACAGAAGAGAATCGAAGCATTTGAGATGTGGTGCTACAGACGAATGTTGGAAATTAGGTGGACTGATAAGGTAAGGAATGAGGAGGTTCTACGCAGAATCGGAGAGGAAAGGAATATGTGGAAAACACTGATAAGGAGAAGGGAGAGGATGATAGGACATCTGCTAAGACATGAGGGAATGACTTCCATGGTACTAGAGGGAGCTGTACAGGAAGACAGAGATTGGAATACGTCAAGCAAATAATTGAGGACGTAGGTTGCAAGTGCTACTCTGAGATGAAGAGGTTAGCACAGGAAAGGAATGCGTGGCGGGTCGCATCAAACCAGTCAGTAGACTGATGCAAAAAAAAAAGAAAAAAAAACAACGGCGAGTACCTCCAACTCAGTTATTGAATAAGAGGGTTGGGTTGTTTGGGCGATGAGCTCAAACAGCGAGGTCATCGGTCTCATCGGATTACGGAAGGACGGAGAAGGAAGTCGGCCGTGCCCTTTCAAAGGAACCATCCCGGCATTTGCCTGGAGCGATTTAGGAAAATCACGGAAAACCTAAATCAGGATGGACGGACGCGGGATAGAACCGTCGTCCTCCAGAATGTAAGTCGAGTGTGCTAACCAACTCGTTCGGCATCTGAATAAGACTTTTCACATTCAGATAATACTTGACTCGCGAAGCTGATCGCTTGGATTTGCTCGCGTCCATCTACTAATTGAATCTGAAAGAGACAAGCGCCGATACCTACAAAGGAAGCGTCAGATGTAATGCAAAATTCCTTATCTATCTGAGGATGATAGAGAATGTTACCGTTAATGAGACTGTCTTTAATTTTCTGGAATCCGTGCTGGCATTGCGGCGTCCAACTCCAGTGTGAGTTCTATTTTCAAAAGGTTGTGATGAGCGGGATTGTTCAATACTTGATTGGAAATAAAAGTTTGAAGAAAGACGTGAGACCGACAAATCCTTTCAGTTTCCTTTTTGTAACAGGAACTGGAAAGTTCTTTATTGGAAACAGTTTTTTTCGGGGCAGGTTTAATTCCTTCAGGGGTGATGATGTGTCCTAAAAATTTAATTTCGCTTTACCTGAAAATGGTTTTCTTGAAATTTGCTGTAACATCATACTCTATGAATCGTTGAATTACCTTTTGCAAAATGCCCACATTATCTTCCCAATTTTTCGATGCTACAAGAACGTCATGTACTTAGACTGTTACGTCATCTTAAAGTTCAGCAACTGGTACATAGTCAAGAGCTGAAATCAAAATACCGGAGCTCACATTTAGTCCAAACGACATGACTTTGAAATGGTAAGATGTACCTGCAAATATAAACGCAGTGTACTTCCTAGATTCTTGCGCAAGTTTTACTTACCAGTAATTGCTTTTCAGATCAAGGGTACTCAGATACGTAACTCCATGAAACTTCTGCAGATTCTCTTCAAGAGCCTCAGGTCTCTTTCTTATGGGTACCATAACTTTATTGAGTAATCTTGCATCAACGACTAGCCTCACACTACCATCAGATTTTAGTACAGACAATAAAGGGGTCGAATAAGGTGAATTAGATAATTCTATCATATTCCAGCGTAACATTTTCCTAATCTCGCCCTTGACAGCTTCGCGTCTTGCATATGGAATTGAATAGCTTGTTTTACAGTAGGTTGAATGGGGCAGCACCTCCATTCGATATTCAAAGCCCGTTATTAGTCCATATTTCTTAGAAAATATTTGAACGTAATCTATTAACAAAACGTAAAATTCATTCTTCTGTTGTTTGGACAGTTCAGTGGATTCACTAGCTTTAACGTTTAATTCATTCTGATCGGGAATTAGGTCCTTATAGTCATCGTCATTAACACTTTCCAACTCAGTCATATCTCTTGTCTGACCGTACCGTTGTCTTTTAGTCCACTGTCGTACTGTTATTTGATGCACTATAAACTTTGCCTTCACTTTACTTCCTAACAAATTTACTGTTACCTGTTGCTGATTTACTACTAGAGTGCACGTTCCACACTCGATATCAATTTTAGATTTCGCCTGTCTCAAGAATTCCATGCTCAGGAGACATGGCACTGATAGGTTTTTAACAATGAGAAAAATGCATGTTACTAAAACAGTCTGACTGATTGTTTTGATAACTGCCGTTGGCCGGTAGCGTGTTTCCATATTGCTGGGACTGTGTGTTATAATGTGCGTTTACCTACTGCTGTGGTGACAAATTATATATTAGATTGCCTGTTATTGTACTTAGTTCTGTATTTACTGTTGGAGCACGTGCTGTGTTTATTTTTGAAACCGTTGTGGGGTTGGTACTAGCTGTCGCTGTGGAGCGTTTTCGCTCAGCTACTATTGTTGCGTGCGTACTCTGAATTGTGCTGGCTGCCTGCACTGAAGTGGGCGTTGCCAACATTAGCGTCCACGTAAATCATATCTAAGGAGTCTAACACTGATAGGAAGGTGTCAGTATCTTCCTCAGAGACGCTTACTAATTTTTCTCTTATCGCAGTCGGAGTTTTGTTCTTAGGATCATAATAACGTCTTTGGCGGTGATTGGCGAATACCACAACTAAATTTAATTTTCGCTAAATATTTCTCGAAATATCCCCTCAGGCTACCGTGCTGGCTGTTAAACACTTCGGCGATGTAAACCCCTTTTCACAGGTGCTGCTGCACACCAGAACTGCAGAATTTAGCTGGAAACATCTGTTGGAACTCCTTGTAACTTTTACAAGAGTCGACCATTTCGGTTGCCCATAAGGCAGCGTCTTCTACGATAAATCCAGTAACGAACTGAATTCGCTGGCGGTCACTCCAGTTATTCGGAAAATTTCCTGAAAAATTTGGGAGGAGTTACTATAGGATGAATTTCTCTTTTCTGTGGGTGAAAAGTCGGGAAACCAAGATGCCTGATCACGCTTTTCACCTGCATCAAACTGACAAAATTTGGTGGGCTGGTACTGTCATTGAACTGTGTTTCTATAGAACTGTGTCTTTGAGCGTTATGAAGTAGTGAACGGTAATATATCTGCTGTTGTTCATGACGTGGGGGTGAATTATTCCACTCTCCTGACGCGTGAGGTAGGGAACATTCAACTTGACAGTTGAGTGTACTAACTTAAACTATCTGTTGACGCCATTCAGGTAAATACTGAGCTAACGTTCGTCTTATCTGGCCTAATTCTGACATGACAGTGTCTCCTTTTTTTCCCAGGGGCTACCAGTATTTCAAAGGTTACATTTTTGACAGTTTCCGTGAGTTCGTTCTTGACCTTCTTTTCTATGAATCAGTCTTTGTTTTTAATCCACTCCTGGTAGCGGTCGGACAATGCTTCGGCATATGCCTTGGCGGTATTCTTTACTTGATCCTCTATGTTGAGAGTATCATCAACATTCTCGATCGTGTCTCCTGTGGTTTTATCTCCCTTTAGCTATTCAGGGATTGCATTATAATCTTCTTTTAATTTCGCAGCTTGTTGGTGGTATTCCATCACTTTCAAATTTATCTCTCCCTTAGCTGCTTAGATATTGGCATCTAACCGTTTGGATATGTCCTCTATTTTCGACACTACTTGCGTGTCAGTATCTAACCTCATGCCCTTGATCTGACTACTGATTTCGTTTTGTGCGTTACCCAACTGGGTATTTAAGTCAGCTGTTATGTCTGCTTTTAGTTCGGTCTTTACCGAGCTTAACCATGTGTTTAGGTCATTTATGTCTGTTCACAGGTCTTTTTTTTCTGAATTCATGTCTGTTACTTACAGAATTTATACCTGACTTGTCTGAAATTATGTCGATTTTGATAGATTCTACATTGTTATCAAGGTCAGTTCGTAAGTATGTTTTTACTGATTCTATCTTTCCTTAAAATTTGCAAGGACCTGGTCTTTATTTGGCCGTCTTTCGGCCTTCTCATTTCTTTCGCGGGGCTTTTTATCCATCTCTTCCTGCTTTTCACGTTCCCTTCTATGTGTTTCTTTCTGTCTATGACTTCCGAACTTGCTTTCACTTTTTGATTTGATCATTGCAGCCAGGTCTCTTTTTTCAAAAACGGTAATAGTTTGCTCACTAGGACCGTCTTCTAAAACTTCAGTCGCGGCTGCTTCTGCCTCCGCACGTGTAGCTACCGCGCGTGATCGTAATGGATAGGGAGGCCCATTCGAATCACCGCCGTCATCTACTTATGTCTGTGTCCGCTGTTTACCGTCAGCCATGTTCGCGAATTATTTGTCAAATGTCAAGATGCTACAGATATTATTTGTCACTGCCGTCAGTCGTTTGTGACGTAGTGCTATAGCTAGCTGGGACCTAAGATGAAATTTTAACTGCGGGTAACAATTGGCGTTCACGTACGTCAACAAGACAAGAATATTCACATGAAAGGGCACAGGTTTTACCACTTTTTAGCATAACTATCGGCCATATTGCAAAATTTTTGTGCTGCACTGACAACAACAGTATACTTTCACTAAATTTAAGTACCGAAGACTTGACTATGGAAAAAACGAAATAAAGCAGTTTCAAGGAGGGAGAAGACACGGTTAAGTTTTGATCAGATCGAAGGATGCTACGTCACTACGAAAGATTGGCTACTGCGTATGAAAATATCCCTTACTTTTAGCTGTCTTGATAGCTGTACGGCTGGATACTCGCGTTTCTTGTTATTTCCTGCGTTCGTTCTTCCGGATCGAATAAATGGTTTTTCCCACAGCTCTTTCTCGGATGATATGTATCCACATGGAAAAATGAAACAGTCATTAGAACAAGGACAAAATTTTTTTAACACATTCACGAAATGATTTTTGATCAGTCCCTGTTCAGGCGCCAAGTGTAATGTTATAAGAAATAAAGTGTTGAAGATATAATGAAATTTTGTGTGTAACTTGGCAAAAGAATCAGAAATTGATTCTATTGTCTTGTCATAACAAGTCAATGTAATGATTATTTCACCCGATAAATATTTTTTAAATACCAGACATTATTTGGACAGAGAGCAGCAGATTAATTTATTTGAGATTCGCAAGAAGCAACATTATTATTTCCGCGCGTTCTTATGACCGCGATGCAGTCATAGCCGGATAGACACTAAGTGACCAAAAGATTTACTGACTTTAAAAGAAAAACAACCCTACACAATCAATAAAGGACTGATTCAGAAATGATAGGAAAACGGTTATGTTCCTCCTGCCTCAATGCTGAGTTCGGGCCAGCAACGTGATAGTAAGTTCTGGAGATAAACTGATACAAAATGATTAACATTCAAGTAATGAGGAGATGGAGATACTTAAGGATAATCTGTCTAAAAAAGCACACTTCATATATAACACACGTTTTTTAATGCTACGTACCTTTTTATATCACAGTTACAATAGCTGGTGCCTAGTTCCACATAACAGGCAGTACGTGAGATCAACATCCTCTCGATGGTGCCTGTTCGTAATTAATTACATAAAGATATATGTTCTCTGACTGAGAAGACAATTAGCACATTTACAGAATATTTTCCACAAATTATGAAATACAGATTGCGGAACGCACCAAGTCCGCGTACGCCTTTCATGGAATAGAAATGATAAAATAAGGTTCAAGCGCTTAAGGCCTCATTTGTCCTGAAACAACAGAATTGTTTATATATCATTAATCGATACGTGTACATAGAGATTTACAGCCGCCGAGCAGGAGCGGCAAAGATATGGAATAATAATAAATTCTGTCGCTGCTATGCCGCGGTTCATTTCCTTTACATTACAATCGTTTGGTAACTTCAGGCCATTAGGCACTTATTATTGAGCGTATACTAATGTTTGTGAGGAGAAAATTACCAGTATTCCGGTAGTTAAACATGGACTGTGGGAAAATAGGGTCAGGAGAGAATCGAAGCATTTATGTGATGCTACAGACGAATGTTGAAATTTAGGTCGACTGATGAGGTAAGGAATGAGGAGGTTCTGCAAAGCACCCGAGAGGAAAGGGATGTGTGGAAAACACATACAAGGGACTGGATGACAGGACATCTGATAAGGCGTCAGAGAAAAACCTCCGTGATACTAGATGGAGCTGTAGAGGGCAAAAGTTGGAGAGAAAGATTCAAATTGGAATACATACAGCAAATAATTGAGGATGATGGTTGAAAGTGCTACTCTGAGATGAAGAAGTTGGAACAGGAGAGGAATACTTGGCTGGCCGCATCTAACCACAAACATGCCCGTCCGCACATGGAGGGCGCTTCTACTGTTTGTTTTCGTGCTTGCTACACGCTGCCTTGACCAGTAAGGTCGCTGGTCGCTGCATATCTCCCCAATTAGGAACGTTCGGAGCGTTATGGGCAGGGCCCTCCATCCAGTTCGGGATATGAACAATCTAACGAGCCAGTTGGACAGATGTTGGCACGATATCCCTCAGCAAGACATCTAACTACTTCGTCAATCAATGCCAAGCCGGTTAAGCCCTTGTGTAATGGCCAGATGTGGACCACCTCGTTACTGACTTTCTTAATTTGTTAAGGTCTTCCTCTTGAATAAATCGTCCAATTTTTCTGAAGTTGTAATCATTTCTTTGTCTGTACATGTACACCCCCCCTCCCCCTCCCTCGACTTCCGTCCATTTCGAATAATTCGTTCGTGGTGTTTTCTTCTTTTCTTATAGTATACAAATGATGCACCAGGAAAAAACACGCTCGATGCATATGTTCTTAAGCAAGAAACTGCGGTTTTGATGTTTCCCACTGACCAAATTTTTCAACCATTAGACGAACGTGGCTAATTGTCACAGCCTCATTTGTTGTTTTACAAATTCTGTGGGTTCTTTTTCGCTGTTACCTGAGTTAGTCAAGTATTTTGTAAAACGATTCTACAGATGCAGTTTACATCAGTACTCGTTTATTTAAGAATACGGGAAGTTTTTTATGAACGCTGCTGTACCTCGAACATTGTTGCAAGAAACACTGTTTGGGAATGTTTAACAAAGTGACGACTCGGTAGCGATTTCCTTAATTGTAAGCCGAACTGTAAAGCCTCTGTTCCAGAATTCACAGTACGTGGCCAGGTGGGCCAGCCTGCTACCTGTAAAATTCCACTGTGTCTGTGAAACTCCTGACACGTACTGCGAGAGAAGGCCGCTAACGCTGAGGCCCTGCCTACTGGAAGGAAGATTCCAGTCCTGTTCACAGCCCTGTCGTTAACAGAAAGACGGAGCCCGAGCTCACATAATGAAGGCATATGGAAAATACTCGGCTGTGCCCTTTGAAAGGAAACTAACGGAATACCTAAATCTTACTGTCCGGACAGACATTTCCACGTCGTCCTCCCCAGTTCGACTCCAGTGTGCCAATAACTGCTCCACCTCACTCTGTTCCTGTCTGGTGACTCCTGAACGTTACTAACACGCCGTCATGTGTTATGCTGAGGCGGGCACTGCCACCAGGAGCCAGTGCCTGACATCGAGACGATAACTTTCGTTACTGTAAGAGCCTCTTGGAATGGGTAAATGCAGTTTCTGTATGGTTTTCAGGGCGACCTTATAGCGCACTTATTGCAAATCAGTGGCTAGATCAGGTAACTTCGATGGTGGACTGCGGTGACACACCCTTCTCTCAGAATCATATCATTATTGAGACTTTGATGGCCAGGTGAGATGCGACAATCAATCCTAGTGTGCAAAGAAACCATTCCTCGACGTTGCGAGCTGTGTGTTCAGGGGACCCTGCCCTCTTGCAACACAGCACGAACATTGGGATACAAATATTGTAAGTTGGAATAGATTACATCAACGAAAACTGTCACATGATCCTGGACTGTTAATGCGACATCACAGACCAACAATGAGAGCCATAAAATAACCACAATATGTGTTGGGTGACACTCAGTTTGGCATTAATAAAGGTAAAGGACCAGACAAGCAATACTGACGTTTCAGTTGATAATGGAAGCAAGAAAGAAAATCAAAACACTCTTTTAGGATTTGATGACTTGGAAAAAGTTGTTAAAATTTCTAGAAATTCCGAGAAAAAAGTACCTAAGATAGAGCGAAGTAAGGATAATATACAATAGGTACAAGAACAAAGAGGAACAATAAGAGTGGAAGAATAAGAATGGAATGTTCGGATAAAAACTGGTGTGAGACAGGGACGTAGTCTTTCTCCCCTACTGTTCAATCAATATATCGAAGAAGCAATGACACAAATAAAAGAAAAGTTCAAGACTAAAATTAAAATTCAAGGTGAAAAAATATCAACGATAAGATTCACTGATGACATTCCTATCTTCAGCGAAAGTAAAGAAGACCTACAGAATCTGCTGAATGGAATGAACAGACTAAGAGTACAGAATATGGACTGAGAGTAGCTCTTAGAAATACGAAATGAGAATATCGAGAAACTTCACGTCGGGATTGATGGTCATAAAGTGTATGAAGTTACCAGTTCTGCTACCTAGGCTGCAAATTAACCCATGACGGAAGGAGCAAGGATGACATAATATCAAACATATGCCCTAGTTCGAGGAAGAAAAGTTTGAGACTGTACGTTAGGACCACAGAATTCTACGGTAGTGAAACATGGACTGTAGGAAAATAGTTAAAGAAGAGAATCGAAGCATTTGAGATATGGTGCTACAAAATAATGTTGAGATTTAGGTGGACTGATTAGGTGAGGACTGAGTAGGTTCTCCCGGGATTCATAGAGGAAATAAGAGGACATAAATGGTTGGAAAACACTCAGAAGGAGATGGGACAGGAAGCTAGGAGATCTGATAAGACATCACGGAATAGCTATTTTGGTGCTAAAGGGAGCTGTACAGGGTAAAAACTGTAGAGTAAAACAGAGAGTAGAATACATCCAGCAAATAACTGACGACTCATGTTTCAAGTGCTACTCTGAGAATAAGAGGTTGGCACAGGATTCCTATTCGTGGGGGGCCCCATCAAATCAGTAACATGACATATGACCAAAAACAAAGAATTGGCTGCCTAATTAATCACTGAACCCCTGGCACGTTTCACTCTTAGCAGCAAGCAGTCTGTACCTTAGTATTGTACTGCCTATGCCGGACGTAAACTCCGCAAGAATTTGATAAATGTGTGAAACACGACTCATTCGATCAAACGACATTCTTCCATTTCTTCAGGGTCCAGGATTAATGGCTTCGGCACAACGTTTACCTCTTAAGGGCATTTGTGTCACCCATGAGTGGCTTCGAAAGTCCAACTCGGCAAGCAGTTCCCACATTATACAGTGAGTTTTGCAGCTGTAGTCCTGTTATTTTTCGTCACAGTCCTCTTCAGTGATCCTCTATCACGATAACTCGACACACATTCTGTCCGCATTGTGACTTAGTTGGCGATATTTTTCCGATTTCTCCGTATGCGATATAAACTTTGCCAATTGAAACAAATGGTTCAAATGGCTCTGAGCACTATGGGACTCAACATCTGTGGTCGTAAGTCTCCTAGAACTTAGAACTACTTAAACCTAACTAACCTAAGGACATCACACACATCCATGCCCGAGGCAGGATTCGAACTTGCGACCGGAGCAGTCGCGCGGTTTCGGACTGCGCGCCTAGAACCGCTAGACCACCGCGGCCGGCCCAATTGAAACACCAAACACATCGACCACCGAGGTTACTGAAGTACCCACTGTACAAGCACCTACAATTTCCCCACATTAAAATTCACTTACCTCCGACGTTAAGTACTCTCAACTACACAAAACTCTGTTCTGACCACGACTGACACTTGAAAGATATTGAGGCCGCTACACAGGTGCCGTTCGTGGTGAAATGCAGAAGCGCCCCCTGCATACTTGCCTAGCATCTGCAGTTATGATGAGGCATGAATTTCTTGTGCTGTTTCCATATTTTTGTCGACCTGCTGTGTGTCTTGCGAGCGTTATGGCGGTATGAAGAGAACAAAATCCTGCATTTAATATTTGCTTCGCAGCGCAGCTTCTGTAGGAAAAGCAAATGATCGGTACAAAATTGCCAAATCACTGTAACTGGGGCCGTGTTGCATCAAACAGAAATGGACACAATAAAACTAAGAGCTATATTTTTTTAATTAAAATTGATAATCGCAATTAATTGTCGAGAATATGTATGTGTTGAGCTGATTAAAATTAAAATATATGTGAAAGACCTGATCGTTGTCGTTGTTTACGTTGGTGGAACTGTAATTACACGTTTTTTGTCAGAGATCTTTCATGATTCGTAAAAATTGTCTACGTATTCTGTCTCTAACAAACTATGTAGCTGATTTTGTCAGATAGTACGTGTTATAGATCATATGAATGTGTTTCACATTTCACTGGGGATATTTTATTGGCCTAATATTCTTTATATTTACCATAACAAAATTGCGAATAACCAGAGTTTAAATGGTTGCCTTTCTTCATGTTATGGAGGTAGTCCATAATTTGTGCCTCGTTATTGAATTTCCTCCTCAAATGCAATGAGAAAACAGAGCAAATTTGCAACAACATTTGTTCTAAGTTTTGAAATGATACTGACAAAAGTTGCAGCTGGAGTTCAGTGTTAAATGCATTGCCTCCATGCATTTCACGCTCCCGTACAAATTCAGAGAGTTAAGATTATTCACTAGGTTGCTTACTTCCTCAAGATCAGTGCATGTCACGCAAAATAATCACCCCAGAATACTAATGTTGTTCACCGTACCTCTGTACTGCCAGGTTTTGGTGTATCCTATGCTCCGATTATTAACGTCAAAAAATTAATAACCTACCGTTTATGAGCTACTGTTAGCTGCAAGTTAACGCCCAAATTGACGCATAACATGTTTTTATAACGCAACATGGAGATCCCAAGAGTAAGGATTGTCAACACTTGAACGCCGCATGAAAACTGCAGACCATATTTCAGTACAGCCAACGAAAGCAGTGGCAGTTACTTCTACACCTCTTCACCTGTTTAACTGGAGAATGAGAACTGTTATACCTGAAAATTCAGGGGTTTCCTCAGCTGCCCCATGACATCGAAGTAAACTTAGAAATACCAGAGTGTCGCAAGTAGTTTTATGCTAAAAGCCATCTCCGAGGAGGTATATGTAGTAGAACAGGCTCATGTGTTTGCACAGCAGGTCCGTAAGAGAGACCGGTCTGGCTGCATCGCGTGAGACGCTAAAAATAATCATTTGGTTCGATAAGATCTGAAAGAAAGGTGAAAACACAACGTTTCAGACCAGCTATAGGACGATGCTGCACAACGTATAAATGTTAGTTGAGATCTTATTAAGGTGTTCTGAGATTGGCTCACGGTAACTATTTCTGTAAAAGGGTTGATGTGCCACAAGTGCCGATTTGCAAGGCTTCTGGATGGATTTGGCTAGAAATATGTCTCCGTTCTCACACACATTGTTATTGGTTAACTATGATAAAATCAGTGAGAATAGGAAATTGTTAAAATTGCTTATAAAATTACACTGAAGTACCAAAGAATGTGGTATAGGCTCGGGTATTCAAATACAGAGATTTGTGAACAGGCAGAATACAACGCCTGTATAAGACATCAAGTATCTGGTGCAGTTGTTAGATCGGTTACTGCTGCTACAATGGCAGGTTTAAAGATTTAAGTTGTTTTGAACGTTGTGTTAACCGGCGCACGGGCTATAGGACACAGGATCTAAGAGGTAACGATGAAGGGGGGCGTTTCCCGTACAACCATTTCACGACTGTACCGTGAACATCAGGAATCCGATAAAACATCAAATCTCCATTATCGCTGCGGCCGGAAAAAGGTCCTGCAAGAACGGGACCAAGGACGACTGAAGAGAATCGTTCAACGTGACAGAAGAGCAACCCTTCCGCAAATCGCTCAATTCTGTGCCATAAACAAATGTTAGCTTGCGAACCATTCAATGAAACATCATAAATATCGGCTTATGGGCTTTCGGAGCCGAAGACCCACTCGTGTACCCTTGATGACTGCACGACACAAAGTTTACGCCTCGCGTGTGCCCGTCAACTCCGACATTGTACTGTTGATGACTGGGAACATGTTGCCTGGTCGGGCGAGTCTCATTTCAAATTGTATCGAGTGGGTGTAAGCGTAGGGGTATGGAGACAACTCATGAATCCATGGACCCTGCATGTCAGCAGGAGACTGTTCATGCTGGTGGAGCCTCTGCAACAGTGTGGGGCGTGTGCATTTGGAGTGACATAGGACTCCTGATACGTCTAAATACGACTCTAGCAGGTGACATGTACGTAAGCATCCTGTCTGATCACCAGCATGCATTCATGTCCATTGTGCATTCCGAAGGATTTGGACTATTCCGGCAAGGCAATGTGACCCCACGCAGATCCATAATCGCTACAGAGTGGCTCCCGGAACACACTTCTGAGTTTAAACACTTCCGCTGGAAACAGACAGATCTAGGATGCCTTGGAACGTGCTGTTCAGAAGAGATCTGCAACCCCACGCATTCCTACGGATTTATGGACAGCCCTGCAGGATTCATGGTGTCAATTCCTTCCAGCACTACTTCAGACATTAGTTGAGTCCCTGCTACTTCGGATTGCGACACTTCTGCGTGCTCGCGGGGACCCTACACGATATTAGGCAGGTGTACCAGTTTCTTTGGCTCTTCAGTGTATTATTGGTTGAAACTCGGAAGATCTTCTGCGATTACAAGGTGAGGTTTAGCACCGGCAGAGCCAGCCAAGTTTCGTAGAGTAAAATCAGAAGCATTTGCTTCCGGGACGTCCAGGCACCTAATGTTAGCAACCATAGAAGAAGGTCGCATAGATAGTTGTCTCCACCTTAGGGCAAAGTGTGGAGGCTGAGTCTGACTCACGTTTCCCAGCCGCAACTGCCCCTTTCGCCCCTTTCGAGAGTGGTAAGCATGTACACCGACGCATTTGCCAAGGCAAGGGGACAAAACACTAGCTACTTTGCTCAAGATTTCACTGTGTAAATAAAACACAGTCAGCTATACTACTAGCCATTAAAATTGCTACACCAAGAAGAAATGCAGATGATATACGGGTATTCATTGGAAAAATATATTATACTAGAACTGACATGTGATTACATTTTCACGCAATTTGGGTGCATAGATCCTGAAAAATCAGTAACCATAACAACCACATCTGGCCGTAATAACGCCCTTGATACGCCTGGGTATTCAGTCAAACAGAGGTTGGATTGCGTGTACAGGTACAGCTGCCCATGCAGCTTCAACAAGAGTAGTGACTGGCGCATTGCGACTAGCCAGTTGCTCGGCAACCATTAACCAGACGTTTTCAATTGGTTAGAGATCTGGAGAATGTGCTGGTCAGGGCACCAGTCGAACATTTTCTGTATCCAGAAAGGCCCGTACAGGACCTGCAACATGGGGTCGTGTATTACCCTGCTGAAATGTATGGTTTCGCAGGGATCCAGTGAAGGGTAGAGCCAAGGGTCGTAACACATCTGAAATGAAACATCCACTGTTCAAAGTGCCGTCAATGCGAACAAGAGGTGACCGAGACGTGTAACCAATGACACCCCATACCATCACGCCAGGTGTTGAATACACGCTTCAAATGTGCGTTCACCTCGATGTCGCCAAACACGGATGCGACCATCATGATGCTGTAAACACAACTTGGATTCATCCGAAAAAATGACGTTTTGCCATTCGTGCACCCAGGTTCGTTCTTGAGTACACCATCGCAGGCGCTCCTGTCTGTGATGCAGCGTCAAGGGTAACCGCAGCCATTGTCTCCGAGCTGATAGTCGATGCTGCTGGAAACGTCGTCAAACTGTTCGTGCAGATGGTTGTTGTCTTGCAAACGTTCCCATCTGTTGACTCAGTTATCGAGACGTGGCTGCACGATCCGTTACAGCCATGTGGATAAGATGCCTGTCATCTCGACTGTTAGTGATACGAGGCCGTTGGGATCCAGCACGGCGTTCCGTATTACCCTCCTGAACCCACCGATTCCATATTCTGCTAACAGTCATTGGATCTCGACCAACGCATGCAGCAATGTCGCGATACGATAAACCGATATCGCGATAGGCTACAATCCGACCTTTATCAAAGACGGAAACGTGATGGTACGCATTTCTCCTCCTTACACGTGGCATCACAACAATGTTTCACCAGGCAACGCCGGTCAACTGCTGTTTGTGTATGAGAAATTGGTTGGAAACTTTCCTCACGTCAGCATGTTATAGGTGTCGCCACCGGCGCCAACCTTGTGTGAATGCTCTGAAAAGCTAATCATTCGCATATCACACCATCTTCGTCCTGTCGGTTAAATTTCGCGTCTGTAGCAAGTCATCTCCTTGGTATAGCAATTTTAATGGGAAGTTATTAAGGAAACAATCTGAACTACATGGATTTCTAAAATGCAGGTGTTGGTAAAAAGACTGAAACCTGTGTTAAAAAGTTCAATGTAGAAAACTGCCAAAACTGCGACATTCAGTTTTTTTATGTAATTGATGAGCAGTTTTGTTTGTCATGTTAAAGGTCACTGCAGAACATGTCCTAGACACATTTCTGTACAATATTAACATTTCTTTTGTTTGGATGATTTGAGAATGGGTTCTGATACTCGGAATCGGCCATCAGTTAAATAAAAAGAACTGCATTTCGCAGCTTTCATTGTTTCCTACATGAAACAGATGAAGAAAATATTTAGCTTAAAATAGTAGAATCTAGATTTTCGAAATGAATATATCAGGCATACGTGGTCTCATACAGAAAGAGAAAACATGAAGCCGCTTTATACGTAAACAAACTTGCTAAATACACAGCTTTTGCCTTTAGTGTATTTTTCTGACAGCTTCTACACTACGGTATCGTAGGAACACACTGTGGTGCCAATTCACTGCACTAAAATTGTATACAGTTCTGGAGCACAACCATTATCGATAACTGTTATCGATGTATCGCTAAGGATTAAATAGTTCTCGCCTTTGTAATAGTTACCCATTCTAATAGTGATTTCTGGGAAATGACAACAGAAGCATCATGCGGCTTCTAAACCCCCCCCCCTGCCACCCGCCACCGCCACCACCACCACCACCACCACCACCACCCCCACCAAGGCCTCTCGCTGAGACAATCGCACCACGCGTGGGGAGCGTCCCGCGGCGAAGGATCTCCGACGCGCCGTTGCCGTGTCGTGTTGCGAAATAAAAACAAGGTACCAAGTCGGCACTCGGCGCGAACGGCTCGGGACGGCCGACATTACCGTCACCAATTAGAGGCGCGCCTTGTTCGCGCGAACCTGCGCCGCGGAGGGCGCGCCGGCACCGGCTTTACCAGCGGCTCTGCAGAACTGCCGCGCGGAAACCATTATGGAGATTATCAGGGCGTCTGAGCGACCCCGCGCCGCTACGGGCGCCCTTTTAATGCCCGCGCATGCGTGAAATTCAATTTCGGGAGGAATGTTCCTCGCTCTTCACATCAGTTTAGTTGCGCCCCTTCCCTTCACTACTTTGTTAAATCTACTCCCCCCCCTTCCCCCTTAACGCGCGTGCCGTACCACCAACTTCGTCCTACAACCACCCCCACCCTCCCCACCCACACTGCTTTCCCCCTTTTCCCCCACTACCGAGCCTTGTACCGTTTTCCTTTCTGCCTGTTCCTCTCTTTCAGCCGCAGTTCCCTCCGCGATGCCAGTGGGGTTCATTCTTGTAGTATCGCCAATCCTACGCCCTCGGATTTTCCTTTTATTCTTTTTCCCCCACCCTTCCACTGCAGCCGGTATTCCTTGTTTACCCATCCCCATGTAGTGCGGCCCAGGCCACCTCCCACCGCGCTTGCTATTTATATCAAGCTTCATGAATACAGAAACCATTACGATGGCTGCTACTACACATCCAAATGAGCCTTTCATTTTGCATTTTTCCGTTTCTGCGCGTGCCAGCGCGCGTGCCAGCGCGCGTGCCGGCACGCACGGCCGCGCGTTCTGAACACGGCTATCGTGTAATCAGGGCGGCGCAAATAGCAGGGCGACGTCCGTGCCTACCGCAGTAGGAAGCACAGTGCGACGCCTGACTGACGATGTAGCGATGAGGTAAGGAGGAAATATTACAAGATATACGAAGAAATGCCCTTATGTTGTAAAGTAATATAAATCTCAAGCTTCGTAAGCGACGCAGTGCACTAACAAAGTACTGGGATTAGTTAAATTTGTGCAAGTACTGCCGCCTAACCAGTTTGCAGGTCCCGAAACGCTACAGGCAGGTCACGATGATGCTGAAATACCTGTGTTTAAGTTCACCAGCCAACAGTTATCACAGTGACAGGGTCTTCATCCTTCCAATGCCTTCTATGAAAGCTGCTCTACAAACTTTTCTCAGGCGTACGGGGTAGGATAAAAACATGGAAAAGAATACTAAAAATTCATGCTTCAACAGAAATGCAGATGCTGGCAGGTTGAGCTGTTGTATTTAACAACGAACGGCACCTGTGCAAAACCTTCAATACTTTGCAAATGTCATTAATCTCACAAGAGTACTGGGTGTAGTTGATAGTGTACGATGTCAGAGCTAAATGAAATCGAAGGTGGGTAAATTGTTAGTGCTCTTATGATGGTTGCGTCCGTGAACTTGGAGCCCAAGTCTCTGGGGTATGAAGAAGCACCATAACGAAAATTAGTATCACATACAGGTTGTAAATGGTAAGCTTTTTCTGAAACTGCCATGCAATCAATTCAGAATGATTTATGCTAATTTCCTTGATAAAGTAGTCGATCTCTGACGCTGCGTAGTTGTTGCAATTATGATTGAGTAATTCCAGTGTCCCCCTACTGCTACCTTTTCGCTTTCCTTCTAGTGTGGGGAAGAGATTACGCAGTTGGGAGCCTATGAGCTGGCTCGAAGTGGGTAAGGACCTTAAAAGGAGCTGGCTACCATAAAAACTGTTGACAGTCCAAGGAATCACAGATAAAAACACAGCGTTCTTCGAAGAAGCGTATTAGGGAGATTCAGAATCCAGTCAGGTCTCACTTTCGCGAGGCTAGCACGTGAACCTCCGCTATCTCATGAGAGATACCAGGAAACAGTGTTTGGTTTAAATTTAAGAATCCAGAGTTCTAGTTGCTTGATGCTATTATTTTCTTTAGAGGGATCACTTTCTCGTCTGTCTCTACCTCAAAAGGTCTGTTTCGAAATTGTACCATGGAGTGGGAGAGATCCTGCTGCCTCCTACCCCGAACCTATATCGATCAATCATAGCAAAAAACTGCAAGAGTAGGAAATTGTTTAACGCCTTTACTTTTACTGAACGGAAATCGGTGTGTCTGCCACGACCGCCTAGCGAGTTTCCAGCTACGACAGGCTCAGAAATTTTTTTGAGAATCCAAAAATGGTTCAAATGTTTCTGAGCACTATGGGACTTAGCATCTTAGGTCATCAGTCCCCTAGAACTTAGAACTACACTCCTGGAAATTGAAATAAGAACACCGTGAATTCATTGTCCCAGGAAGGGGAAACTTTATTGACACATTCCTGGGGTCAGATACATCACATGATCACACTGACAGAACCACAGGCACATAGACACAGGCAACAGAGCATGCACAATGTCGGCACTAGTACAGTGTATATCCACCTTTCGCAGCAATGCAGGCTGCTATTCTCCCATGGAGACGATCGTAGAGATGCTGGATGTAGTCCTGTGGAACGGCTTGCCATGCCATTTCCACCTGGCGCCTCAGTTGGACCAGCGTTCGTGCTGGACGTGCAGACCGCGTGAGACGACGCTTCATCCAGTCCCAAACATGCTCAATGGGGGACAGATCCGGAGATCTTGCTGGCCAGGGTAGTTGACTTACACTTTCTAGAGCACGTTGGGTGGCACGGGATACATGCGGACGTGCATTGTCCTGTTGGAACAGCAAGTTCCCTTGCCGGTCTAGGAATGGTAGAACGATGGGTTCGATGACGGTTTGGATGTACCGTGCACTATTCAGTGTCCCCTCGACGATCACCAGTGGTGTACGGCCAGTGTAGGAGATCGCTCCCCACACCATGATGCCGGGTGTTGGCCCTGTGTGCCTCGGTCGTATGCAGTCCTGATTGTGGCGCTCACCTGCACGGCGCCAAACACGCATACGACCATCATTGGCACCAAGGCAGAAGCGACTCTCATCGCTGAAGACGACACGTCTCCATTCGTCTCTCCATTCACGTCTGTCGCGACACCACTGGAGGCGGGCTGCACGATGTTGGGGCGTGAGCGGAAGACGGCCTAACGGTGTGCGGGACCGTAGCCCAGCTTCATGGGGACGGTTGCGAATGGTCCTCGCCGATACCCCAGGAGCAACAGTGTCCCTAATTTGCTGGGAAGTGGCGGTGCGGTCCCCTACGGCACTGCGTAGGATCCTACGGTCTTGGCGTGCGTCCGTGCGTCGCTGCGGTCCGGTCCCAGGTCGACGGGCACGTGCACCTTCCGCCGACCACTGGCGACAACATCGATGTACTATGGAGACCTCACGCCCCACGTATTGAGCAATTCGGCGGTACGTCCACCCGGCCTCCCGCATGCCCACTATACGCCCTCGCTCAAAGTCCGTCAACTGCACATACGGTTCACGTCCACGCTGTCGCGGCATGCTACCAGTGTTAAAGACTGCGATGGAGCTCCGTATGCCACGGCAAACTGGCTGATACTGACAGCGGCGGTGCACAAATGCTGCGCAGCTAGCGCCATTCGACGGCCAACACCGCGGTTCCTGGTGTGTCCGCTGTGCCGTGCGTGTGATCATTGCTTGTACAGCCCTCTCGCAGTGTCCGGAGCAAGTATGGTGGGTCTGACACACCGGTGTCAATGTGTTCTTTTTTCCATTTCCAGGAGTGTACTTAAACCTAACTAACCTAAGCACATCACACACATCCATGCCCGAGGCAGGATGCGAACCTGCGACCGTAGCACTCACGCGGTTCCGGAATGAAGAGCCTAGAACCGCACGGCCACCGCGGCCGGCTTTTGAGAATCCAGAAAAAGTACTCTTGCTGCTATCTGATGGAGGAGTAACGACAGAGAGATATCAGAACTCAGTCTCCCTCCAATGCTGCCACTGCCTCCAGCAGTATGTTACGTGTTTTGTAAGCTGGGCGATCACTGTTAACACTGATTCCACAGGGATGCGAAATTAGTTCACTCACTTCAGCGGCCATATATTCCGTTGTGATAGCAACCAGCTTTCTTGCTTTCATATCACTTTGGCGACATCACTAGTATTTCAACCTATTTTTAAGTTTTCTTTCCCTGTTGCACCATCGGTGAAGTGTAACTGCACTGCTGGTCTGATAATATACACTCCAGAGATCACTATCTGTATTCAGTGCCGTAGTACTCGTATTTGTCTGGAGAAACCACTTCATTTGGAGGTATAGCCGGTATAGCTTTTAAAGTGGATACTAGTGTGCACCTGTAGAACCAAGACCGCTTGTGGTAGTAATATGGGCCTGTTTTTTAACATCTGGCAGTTTGTAAGACGATTAGAGCACTCACAAGAATAACGTATTAGACATGTCCACCCATGGCTGATGTTCGGTCTTTATTATTTCGAATCGCTGGCAATCAGTTAATGGCGAATTATTACAGTTAGTGGTAGGGCTGCGTGATAGGTTCGCCATGAGCACCAGGCTTATAAAGTATGTGTGAGTGTTCTGACATGAGCAAAGGAAATGTCTGTGTCCAGTGGTGAGGAAGGTACAGATCTGATGTGGAATACTGTGATAACAAAGGGAAGAGTATGTCATGTCATAAGAATGGTACAGATATTTCTATTTCCAGAGCCTCAGCCACTCATTGTCGAATGTCATCCAATTGAGGCTGCGCCCATAATATTTAATTAAGTACAAGGTTAAAATATATATATATATATATATATATATATATATATATATATATATATATATATATATGTGGCCTTTTTTTTTCCTAGGACGATTCTGTCTATGGGTGTTGGCATACATCGCCGGTGACCTGTGGTGGGATCAATTCACGTTTCTGGCTAACGGCAGGAGCTTTCCAAATGGAAAGGCCTGTTGGGGTGTGGGAATGTAGCTGATTTAACCATGTCGTCCTGTAGCACTTGCAACCTACGTCCTCAATTATTTGCTTGACGTATTCCAATCTCTGTCTTCCTCTACAGTTTTTGCCCTCTACAGCTCCCTCTAGTACCATGGAAGTCATTCCCTCTTGTCTTAGCAGATGCCCTATCATCCTGTCCCTTCTCCTTATCAGTGTTTTCCACATATTCCTTTCCTCTCCGATTCTGCGTAGAACCTCCTCATTCCTTACCTTATCAGTCCACCTAATTTTCAACATTCGCCTATAGCACAACATCTCAAATGCTTCGATTCTCTTCTGTTCCGGTTTTCCCACAGTCTATGTTTCACTACCGTACAATGCTGTACTCCAGACGAACATCCTCAGAAATTTCTTCCTCAAATTAAGGAAGTTATTTGATATAAGAAGACTTCTCTTGGCCAGGAATACCTTTTTTGCCATAGCGAGTCTGCTTTTGATGTCTTCCTTGCTCCGTCCGTCATTGGTTATTTTACTGCCTAGGTAGCAGAATTCCTTAACTACATTGACTTTGTGACCATCAATCCAGATGTTAAGTTTCTCGCTGTTCTCATTTCTACTACTTCTCATTACCTTCGTCTTTCTCCGATTTACTCTCAAACCATACTGTGTACTCATTAGACTGTTCGTTCCGTTCAGCAGATCATTTAATTCATCTTCACTGTCTCTCAGGATAGCAATGTCATCAGCAAATCGTATCATTGATATCCTTTCACCTTGTATTTTAATTCCACTCCTGAACCTTTCTTTTATTTCCATCATTGCTTCCTCGATGTACAGACTGAAGAGTAGAGGCGAAAGGCTACAGCCTTGTCTTACACCCTTCTTAATACGAGCACTTCGTTCTTGATCGTCCACTCTTATTATTCCCTCTTGGTTGTTGTACACATTGTATATGACCCGTCTCTCTCTATAGGCTTACCCCTACTTTTTTCAGAATCTCGAACAGCTTGCACCATTTTATATTGTCGAACGTTTTTTCGAGGTCAACAAATCCTATGAAAGTGTCTTGATTTCTCTTTAGCCTTGCTTCCATTATTAGCCGTAACGTCAGAATTGCCTCTCTCGTCCCTTTACTTTTCCTAAAGCCAAACTGATCGTTACCTAGCGCATTCTCAATTTTCTTTTCCGTTCTTCTGTATATTATTCTTGTAAGCAGCTTCGATGCATGAGCTGTTAAGCTGATTGTGCGATAATTCTCGCACTTGTCAGCTCTTGCCGTCTTTGGAATTGTGTGGATAATGCTTTAACCGAAAGTCAGATGGTATGTCGCCAGACTCATATATTCTACACACCAACGTGAATAGTCGTTTTGTTGCCAATTCCCACAATGATTTTAGAAATTCTGATGGAATGTTATCTATCCCTTCTGCCTTATTTGACCGTAAGTCCTCCAAATCTCTTTTAAATTCCGATTCTAATACTGGTTCCCCTATCTCTTCTAAATCGACTCCTGTTTCTTCTTCTATCACATCAGACAAATCTTCACCCTCATAGAGGCTTTCAATGTATTCTTTCCACCTATCTGCTCTCTTCTCTGCATTTAACAGTGGAATTCCCGTTGCACTCTTAATGTTACCACCGTTGCTTTTAATGTCACCAAAGGTTGTTTTGACTTTCCTGTATGCTGAGTCTGTCCTTCCGACAATCATATCTTTTTCGATGTCTTCACATTTTTCCTGCAACCATTTCGTCTTAGCTTCCCTGCACTTCCTATTTATTTTATTCCTCAGCGACTTGTATTTCTGTATTCCTGATTTTCCCGGAACATGTTTGTACTTCCTCCTTTCTTCAATCAACTGAAGTATTTCTTCTGTTACCCATGGTTTCTACGCAGCTACCTTCTTTGTACCTATGTTTTCCTTCCCAACTTCTGTGATGGCCCTTTTTAGAGACGTCCATTCCTCTTCAACTGTACTGCCTACTGCTCTATTCCTTATTGCTGTATCTATAGCGTTAGAGAACTTCAAACGTATCTCGTCATTCCTTAGTACTTCCGTATCCCACTTCTTTGCGTATTGATTCTTCCTGACTAATGTCTTGAACTTCAGCCTACTCTTCATCACTCCTACATTGTGATCAGAGTTATATCTGCTACTGGGTACGCCTTACAGTCCAGTATCTGATTTCGGAATCTCTGTCTGACCATGATGTAATTTAATTGAAATCTTCCCGTAACTCCCGGCCTTTTCCAAGTATACATCCTCCTCTTGTGATTCTTGAACAGGGTATTCGCTATTACTAGCTGAAACTTGTTACAGAACTCAATTAGTCTTTCTCCTCTTTCATTCCTCGTCTCAAGCCCATATTCTCCTGTAACCTTTTCTTCTACTCCTTCCCCTACAACTGCATTCCAGTCGCCCATGACTATTAGATTTTCGTCCCCCTTTACATACTGCATACTTTCTCTATCTGTTCATCTTCAGCTTGCGACGTCGGCATGTATACCTGAACTATCGTTGTCGGTGTTGGTCTGCTGTCGATTCTGATTAGAACAACCCGGTCACTGAACTGTTCACAGTAACACACCCTCTGCCCTACCTTCCTATTCATAACGAATCCTACATCTGTTATACCATTTTCTGCTGCTGTTGATATTACCCGATACTTATCTGACCAGAAATCCTTGTCTTCCTTCCACTTCACTTCACTGACCCCTACTATATCTACATTGAGCCTTTGCATTTCCATTTTCAGGTTTTCTAGTTTCCCTACAACGTTCAAGCTTCTGACATTCCACGCCCCGACTCGTGGAACGTTATCCTTTCGTTGATTATTCAATCTTTTTCTCATGGTAACTCCCCCTTGGCAGTCCCCTCCCGGAGATCCGAATGGGGGACTATTCCGGAATCTTTTGCCAATGGAGAGATCATCATGACACTTCTTCAATTAGAAGCCACATATCCTGTGGATACACGTTACGTGTCTTTAATGCAGTGGTTTCCATTTCCTTCTGCATCCTCATGTCGTTGATCATTGCTGATTCTTCCGCCTTTAGGGGCAATTTCCCACCCCTAGGGCAAGAGAGTGCCCTGAACCTCTATCCGCCCCTCCGCCCTCTTTGACAAGGCCGTTGGCATAAAATAGACGACCAAATAACGAACTAATAGTTGGTATGTATCAGAGAGCTTTCATGATCGCATAGAAATTTGAGATGATTCAATATGGACGTGTGTTTGCGCTGGACCATTATTTCCCTCCCATGTAATTTGTTTGTTTGTTTCATACCATGTTCCTTAGCCGAATCACTTTCAAATGTTGGTAATTTTATTAATAGGTTGCATCGTATGTAAATTGTTCTGTTGACTGCTTCCTCACATTTAGTTGAGGGATCATCAGTTGTGGTGTGTGCCTCTAGCAGGTGAAAGGCAGGTGGAGGACACTTTTACTGGCTCTCTAGACATGAGAAACACTTAGTTGACTTTGTAAATTATAGGGATTATTTGGAATCTTTTATATCACCGACATTGGCATTCGCGAGTGGTAATATCAGTTCCTTCTATTATTTTTATTTTCGAGTTCTCACGTAAAGGACTTCACAGATGGAATAAGTTTCTAGTTACTCAATGGCTCACAATGATTTCTTAGTCCGGGGAAAATCGTGTGATCTGTGTGTTGGTAGCTATGCATGGAATGCACTGACACAAAACCCGACTTCGTGGTCTATGTGTTGGCTGGATTTACAAGTATCGAAAATACCAAAAGTTTTCGTGAAAGCGGTGTAATCGACAAAGAATCTAGGGCCTTTTAAAATTGTAATTACATCCCTTATTCAACGACAAATACGTAATGGCGGGAGGCTTTTTTTGCACCGCGAAAACGACACCCAGCAGGTGCAAATGTGGATGTATCATAATTTTTTATACACCTATAATTATTAGTCAGAAATGTTATGCTGCTGCTTGAATGTAAAGGTACCGTGGTTTATGTTCCGACATACGTTTGTGGGAATTAATCAATCTACTATTCATATAAAAACAAAATTTACGTATGTCTAGTCGTAATGGAAGAATAGACTGGACATGGTGTTGACTTCAACACACTGTGGAGTGTATCCGAACGTAAGTGGTGATAGATTTATTTCCTAAACAGCTGCACAATATAGCAATGCAAGCATTCAACTTGACATGCTACAGTGTACAGACAGGACAGGCAATACAGCTGTAACAATAGTTCCACTCATCGACCCCACTAAGCGTACCCTCGCAGTATCCTTGTAGTTCTATCCTTAGTATTGTTGATTACAGCACATCAACCAGTGTCGGTGATGTCTTTCCAAGCACTACATCTGCGGGTGCACTATTCATTATCACATAGTGCCAGACGCCTGTCCTTCCTACTACTTGTTTGAGAGAATCTTGGCAGGATGTAGCACATTCCAGAAGCACTGATTCGAATACTTTGTCAGACAAATTCCTAGGACTGAGGAGAATCGAGACATATAGTAGGTGCGAGTTTTGGCATTCCAACATTGTTTTGGGCCCTGTGCAGATATAAAAGATAACACCACTGTTTGCATAAAATGTGTCTATATTCCATAGTAATGTTACTGTGGTTTTTGTTGTGTCGTGACCAGAGAAAATGAGTATGTTTCCTATTTTGAGCGATGTATCGATTCAGTGCATCGACAACCATGAGGGTATGAGAGAGATTTTTACATGGAAAATTATGGGTGCTATAGATACTGAGATTTGTTCCAGAAAAACACAGGCATCAGTAGGAGACATTACCTGTACATCGATCGGTGTCAGTCTGCAACAGCAATCGTAATATTTAATTGAAGTTTCACTGGCAAATATGTTCCTGGTTCCCAATATTCTTGTGAGTCTTATATGTATTTGATGGTCTGTACACACCGTTTGCTAGGTTTATCTACAGAAAGTTCTGAGTGTAAGGTGATATGTTCTTTGTTCATGTGTTCAAAGACAAGTTGAAGCAGACCATCCACCTCTGGTGTGATGCTGTACCTCATCTGAGATAGTGGTTTTAGGAGATCTCCAGACCAATAGCTGCAGGACACCGAAAATTCCAGCCACACTATGCACACATCACGTAGCAGTGTGTCAGCTTCACTGGGCAGGTAAACATATGTGCGCAGCCGATGCATCTTACTTGTCCTGTTAGGGTTGCTATGAGCAATGCACCCTGAGCTATTCTGGGAAGAATTGGAACAGATTTCTATGGCGCTTCATCTGCAGCTCTGAATCATCATGCCAGAAACAGTGCCTAGGTGAACATGTATTTCGACAGAAATTTCTCAGGTCTCAAGTATGAAAGGGATGTCATTGCCTCATGCTTTCGGGACCTGAACAGACACCTATGCATGGCTCAGCAGCTTACAGCCGTGTCGTCACTTCACAGAGCCGCTGGTGCACCCCGAAATCTGGGGGTTGTGGGTGCGTGCAGAGTCGGTGGCGTCAGTCTCTGGGGTCGAGAGGCTGGATGTGTTTTTTACTAGTGATCTTTTGTTTAAACTACATTCCATCGAATTCACCGACCAATAAAATGCTGCAAATAAAAAAAAAATGCCCCATATATGTGAAGAATATCGATTTAATTAATTTGCATAATTTTTTATATCAATGTGGTGTTAGAGGTACAATAGATAAGGGAAGGGTGTGTGTGAGTCGGTGACATGTAGCAGAACAGCAAGTTAAGTGCATAACACTAGGTTAATTATCATAACTTTTATGTTAACGCAATACAGTAGTTTAATGGGGTGGGTGAAAAGAAGAATGCACAAGAAATGGCGTTCAAAAGCATGTGAAATTGGAAAAGTGAACCAGAAAATGGTGGGAGGACACAACTAATTACATAATTTTGTATCGAAAGTGGTACAATAGTTTAAGGAAATGGGATGACATGGAGAACCACTTAACAGAGCAATAGTTTAAATGCCAACAAATGGCCAAGCATTAGATTAAGACACCCAGAGTACAGTGCTGAAGATTAGCTTATGTAACATGTTTGCGCCATGTATTACTTCTTACAAGACCTTCCATGTTTCCAAACAGCAGAGAATGATGAGCAAGAGAAATCCAACTCCCACGACATGAATTTCTTATAAATAAACAGTACACCCTTGAATTTGCTGTTGTGAGATCCTTCCTCTGCACCGAAGAGCCACCAATTTTCATACATTCCATACACTGCCTTGAGTGCTTAAACAATATTCCACACACTGCATCCGAATTCCCTCCAAATGACCTACCAACTGAGGATTTTCCTAACAATTTCTGGGAGGGAGCGAGGGGGGGGGGGAGTGAGTGTACCAGAGGGGGAGAGGTTAATTGATTGATCAATTTAATTAAGTAGTCAATGAAATTGATATGAGTGAGAGGGGCTATTCCAATAACTCAGACATGAAAGTGTACCTGTAGCAGTGAAGAGAGGGGGAGGTCTCCTGAGGGGGGCAGGGGGAGGGGGGGGCGGAATAGGTTAAGAGCCTGTCAATGAAAAGGAAGGATCGCCTTAGCAGAACAACAGGTTAAGTACCAGTCAATCAAAGGAGAACAATACGTTAAGTCCCTGTTGATCAAAAGAGAACAATAGGTTTGACCCTTAGTACATACTTGCCCCTGATGTAGGCAGCCTGCGCTAAAAAGAATGCACCACAACGAATATTGTTCTACTACTCACAACCTCATAACTATTTGCACCGCTTCATCACAATCAAAGTGAAGTCCTCGAAGGAGTTCATCAAGTTCTGGAAACAGATGGAAATCGGATGGGGCCGATTTGTGACTGTGTGGAGGATGACGAACAACAGTGAACCAGAAGCGTCGGATTGTTGCTAACTGTCGCAGCACACTTGTGTCGTCCGAAGGTGTCAAGCTGACAGAGAGGGTGCGCCTTGTGTGGATGAAGTATTCAAATTCGAAACTTGATTACGGTATGCTGTTTCTCACCCACCAACTGACAAGAAAAATATCGCAACATCACGAAGGAGTTGTGCGACATAAACGAAAGTTGTGATTCTACATCTAAAAAATGGTGTCTATTCAAAATTTCGTACCAGTCGCATAAAAGTGGTATTATTAGCCCCACTATGAGGATACAAATCAGGTTTGCTTTAAATACACGATGTAATGGTCGTGGACGTTAGTGACCCTTGGGAATGGGCATGATGAGTTGATGTTAGTCAACAATTTATTTAAGATGGTTAAGGCACCATTATCAATACCTCATAGGCTTTTAACCTGGCCACTTTATTAGAGGAACGAGAAGCTGGATGTCCCTTGTGCAATACTGCAGAAAGACTTCGCAGGAATATAGCTACTGTACTTGAATGATATTCAGTGGTGATCACGAGAATGTACCATCGCAGGGGACTGGTTCCTGGACAGTCATCAGACGGTACAGACAAGCAAGACTGTCGTGTAAGGAGTATGGCTCTAGCGCATCATACTGCATCTACAGCACCAATTCGAGCAGCAGTTGCCACCAAAGTGAAACCAGGAACAATTACAAATCAGTTACATCAAGGACAGATCCGAGCCAGACACTCTGTACCATGCATTCCACCAACCCCAAACGCCGCCATTTGCGACTACAGCAGTGTCAGGCGAGAACTCATTGTAGGGCAGGTTGAAATTCTGCTGTTTTCTTATGAAAGCTGATTGTACTTCGGTGCAGGTGATGGTCGTAGAAGGAGGCCATTTGAGGGCTGGCAAACAACCTGTCTGCATGCTAGATGCACTGGACCTACACCTGGAGTTATGGTGTGGGATACGATTTTGTATGACAGCAGAAACACTCTCGCAAGCACCCTGACTATACGTCAGTATGGTAATTTGACCCGTCATACTGTCATTCGTTCCAGGGGGTGTTTTGCCAACAGGATAAAGTTCGTGTTTTCATCCAGGAAAACCCACTTTTGTAATCCAACATGCTTTACAGGGTGTCGTCATGCTGCCCTTGCCTGCTCGATCACCCCAGATCTGCCTCCAATCGAGTACGACTGGCCCAGCGTCACCCACAAACGACATTATCGTGCGAGTGCATGTGTCATGGAACTCCATCCCACAAACTAAAATTCGGATTAAAAGTTTGTAAGACTGGGATGCAGTCTTTCGCCCCTATTGCTCAGTCTTTACATCTAAGAGGCAATTATGAAAATAAAACAAAGGTTCAAGAGTGGAACTAAAATTCAACGTGGAAGGATATCAGTATAAGATTCGCTGATGACATAGCTATCCTCAGCACAATTGAAGAAGCATTACAGTGTCAGCGGAGTGCAATGGACAGTCCAATGAGTACTGAATTTGAACTGAAAATAAATCGAAGAAAGACGAAAGTAAGGAGAAGCAGCAGAAACGAAAAGAACGAAAAACTTAATATCAGGATTAATGGTCACGAAGTAGATGAAATTAAGGAATTCGGCTGCCTAGGCAGTAAAATAACCAATGACGGACGAAGCAAGGAGGACACCGAAAGCAGACTCGCTATGGCAAAAAAGGCATTTATGGCCGAGTCAAGTCTACTAGTGCCAAACATAGGCTTTGTTTGTAGGAAAAGTTTCTGAGGATGTACGTTTGGAGCACTTGTATGAAACATGGACTGTGGATAATCCGGGACGGAAGAGAATCGAAACATTTGAGATGTGGTGTTACAGAAGAATGTTGGAAATTGGGTGGTCTGATTAGGTAAGGAATGAGGAGGTTCCATGCAGAATCGAAAGGAGTTTGTGGAAATCACAGACAAGAAGAAGGGAAAGGATACGACATCTGTTGGGACCTCAGGGAGTGTCTTCCATGGCACTAGAGGGAGTTTTGGAGGGTGAAGCTGTAGAGGAAGACAGAGACTGGAATAAAAACACCAAATAATTGAGGACGTGGGTTTCAAGTGGTACTCCGAAACGAAATGGATGGCACAGAAGAGAATTCATAACGGGCTGTATCAAACCATTCGGAAGACTACTGACTAAAAAGAAAGAAAAAGAAATAAGACGAGGAAAACATTTTAGAAGCGAATCAAGAGCTTTAATTTTTCTGCACCTAACCGTTTCATACAGAGCGGACGATGTTGTCGTTGACCGTCCTGTAAAGTCATCTATGCTCAAAATGAGTTGCAAAATAATTTAAGCAAGATATCGGCGTGATATGGAAAGTAGCAATTGACCCTAATTAACTGAAGTCACGCACATGGGCACTAAAAGAAATTCGCTAAATTTCGGTTACAAGATAAATCACATCACCCACCTAAGGCCTGTAAATTCAATTAAATACTTAGGGATTATAATTATGAGTGACTTAAATTGGAACGATCGATTAGACAATGCAAGGAAAGCGAACCTAAGACATCTATTTCTTGTCACAACACCTAGGAAGTGCAACAGCTTTACCAAAGAGGCTGCTTGCAACACGCTTTTACGCCCTCTTCTCGAGTATTTCTGAGCGATGTACATACCGCATCAGATGGAACTGACAGAGTACTTCGAAAAAGTTGAAAGTAGTTAGCCCGTTCTGCGTTATCACGAAGAAGGAGGAAAATTGCTGCGGACACGGTACGTGAGTTAGGGAGGTAATCACTAAAACAAAGGCTTTTTTTCTTTGAGGCGTAATTTTTCCTTGAAATTTTAATCACAAATTTTCTTCTACAATTGCGAAAATATCCTTTTGGCGCCCGCCTGCGTAGGAAGAACCGATCATCGCTATAAAATAAGAGAAGTCAGAGCTCTCAAAGAAAGATTTAAGTGCTCGTCCTCCCCCATCGCCGTTCTAGAGAGGAACGGCAGAGGAGTAGCTTGAAGGTGGTTCGATGAATCCTTTCCCAGGCATTCAGTTGTGAACTGCACAGTAATCAAGTAGATGTGGACGTAGATGCAGATAGGCAACACACAACACATATATGTCAGAAAGCCTATGCCCTGCCGCTTCTCAGGGGCATAAGAAGTACGAAAGGCTGCCTAGTGTCATCATGAAGTGACAGAAGCACTCTGTCCGTGAAAAAATTGTTCCCCATGACTTGGTGATTTATCGCCCATTGGCGATTGATGCATCGATTTTCAGACTATGTGTGTGTGTGTGTGTGTGTGTGTGTGTGTGTGTGTGTGTGTGTGTGTGTGTGTGTGTGTGTCCTCCTACAACGACGCATGAGGCGCATCTCCTCTGGTATTTCAGCAAATATGTGCACTTTCGCTTCTGCGACATGTACCTGGAGTCAGCCCAAACAAATTCTGCTAATTCTGCAAATTTCATACAAGTCCAGCGCCGACGGAAAGATCGGTTTCATTTTCCATTACAAAAATTTTGAAATCTGATTTTCACATGCCCAATCTACACAGCGGTGCTAGTCTAGTATATTGAGATATTTGTTTTCACAATATGTATAACCTGAACATTCCAAATCGAATAATAACCCGCACTCCAGCAACGTCCGACAGCGTTACTGCAAGGCGGTACCAGTCTGTGGTCAGTGGCAGTGCTGTCGCTACTTGAGTATTTGTTATTCTTCGTGTTTTACTGTCTTTAACACAACTTGATAAAAGAAATATCGCACAAGACTAATTTTTGGCCGTTCTACTGAATGAGTACGTAAATTCCGCCTTGACAATCATTTCGTCTGCAATGGGGAAAAACTGACACTTTTTGTCGACACTAAGCGCATCATGAAAGACTCGATGGGCTGACTGCTCCTAGACATTTCACATACGAAACAGCAAATACTGGGCGAAACACCAGGAAACCTGAACGTCTACAGACGTCTACAGACGTTAAAATGGAGAGACGTCTACTGACGTTAAAGTAACCTCTGGCGTGCCACAGGGGAGTGTTATGGGACCATTGCTTTTCACAATATACATAAATGACCTAGTAGATAGTGTCGGAAGTTCCATGCGGCTTTTCGCGGATGATGCTGTAGTATACAGAGAAGTTGCAGCATTAGAAAATTGTAGCGAAATGCAGGAAGATCTGCAGCGGATAGGCACTTGGTGCAGGGAGTGGTAACTGACCCTTAACATAGACAAATGTAATGTATTACAAATACATAGAAAGAAGGATCCTTTATTGTATGATTATATGATAGCGGAACAAACACTGGTAGCAGTTACTTCTGTAAAATATCTGGGAGTATGCGTGCGGAACGATTTGAAGTGGAATGATCATATAAAATTAATTGTTGGTAAGGCGGATACCAGGTTGAAATTCATTGGGAGAGTCCTTAGAAAATGTAGTCCATCAACAAAGGAGGTGGCTTACAAAATACTCGTTCGACCTATACTTGAGTATCGCTCAACAATGTGGGATCCGTACCAGATCGGGTTGACGGAGGAGATAGAGAAGATCGAAAGAAGAGCGGCGCGTTTCGTCACAGGGTTATTTGGTAGCCGTGATAGCGTTACGGAGATGTTTAGCAAACTCAAGTGGCAGACTCTGCAAGAGATGCGCTCTGCATCGCGGTGTAGCTTGCTCGCCAGGTTTCGAGAGTGTGCGTTTCTGGATGAGGTATCGAATATATTGCTTCCCCCTACTTATACCTCCCGAGGAGATCACGAATGTAAAATTAGAGAGATTCGGGTGCGCACGGAGGCTTTCAGACAGTCGTTCTTCCCGCGAAGCATACGCGACTGGAACAGAAAAGGGAGGTAAAGACAGTGGCACGTTAAGTGCCCTCCGCCACACACCGTTGGGTGGCTTGCGGGGTATAAATGTAGATGTAGATGTCGAAAAATGCCCCTGATTCCCCTTAGGAAGGATACCCAGTACAAATATAAACATCGACGAAAAAAATGCAACCCCCTCAAAGACTGTGTCCAGTGGACCCATTGCGTTAATAAAAAATTTGTTACTGTGATTGACGATCAAATGTCAATGAGGTGGCCTATGAGTGTGACTTCTGTTTCAACTCTTCTGAATTTCGAGGTTAACAGTGTTGCAACATTTATTCTGGGGTACGACCATGTCCAGTCGTTGATTACATGCTCCAGTTGAACGCCTTCACCCATTTGAACGGTAAGGCATTGAGGGCCTGGCAACGGCCTTGCCGCAGTGGATACACCAGTTCCCGTGAGGTCACCGTAGTTAAGCGCTGTCGGGCGTGGCCAGCACTTGGATGGGTGACCATCCGGGCCGCCATGTGCTGTTGACATTTTTCGGGGTGCACTCAGCCTCGAGATGCCAACTGAAGAGCTACTCGACCGAATAGTAGCGGCTCTGGTCAAAGAAAACCATCATAACGACCGGGAGAGCGGTGTGCTTACCACACATCCCTCCTATCCGCATCCTCCACTGATGCGGTTGGATTGTCCCGATGGGCCACTTGTGGCCTGAAGACGGAGTGATTTTTCTTTTTTTGTGCATTGAGAGCCTACGGGATGCTGGCTGGACGTTCAATGCCTTGCTGCAAATATTGAGCACAATTTGTCGGTAAAGTGTCGCAGCTTTCGACAGTGGTCTGTGGAAAATTCCCACACCTATACAGGGTGTTACAAAAAGGTACGGCCAAACTTTCAGGAAACATTCCTCACACACAAAGAAAGAAAATATGTTATGTGGAAATGTGTGCGGAAACGCTTACTTTCCATGTTAGAGCTCATTTTATTACTTCTCTTCAAATCACATTAATCATGGAATGGAAACACACAGCAACAGAAAGTACCATCGTGACTTCAAACACTTTGTTACAGGAAATGTTCAAAATGTCCTCCGTTAGCGAGGATACGTGCATCCACCCTTCGTCGCATGGAATCCCTGATGCGCTGATGCAGCCCTGGAGAATGGCGTATTGTATCACAGCTGTCCACAATATGAACACGAAGAGTCTCTACATTTGGTACCGGGGTTGCGTAGACAAGAGCTTTCAAATGCCCCCATAAATGAATGTCAAGAGGGTTGAGGTCAGGAGAGCCTGGAGGCCATGGAATTGGTCCGCCTCTACCAATCCATCGGTCACCGAGTCTGCTGTTGAGAAGCGTAAGAACACTTCGACTGAAATGTGCAGGAGCTCCATCGTGCATGTTGTGTCGTACTTGTAAAACCACATGTTCTAGCAGCACAGGTAGAGTATCCCGTATGAAATCATGATAACGTGCTCCATTGAGCTCAGGTGGAAGAACTAAAATGAGCTCTAACATGGAAATTAAGTGTTTCCGGACACATGTCCACATAACATATTTTCTTTCTTTGTGTGTGAGGAATATTTCCTGTAAGTTTGGCCGTACCTTTTTGTAACACCCTGTATACAAGGTTCTGGACGTCCACATGGTTTAGTCGCACTTCTAGATCGAGGCATTGTGCGAACAGCGTTTGACAACCGAACATCAACAAGGGAAGAGGTCAAGGCACATGCTGCACTTGTTGTATTATCTGGCACCAAGGGGGACTGTGTGCTTGTCGCTGGATTAAGATCACTTGTGCCTCTGGCCAGGTTAATACCCATACCACTTCACAGCCTAGCACAGATGCTCTGGTGTGGTGAAAATGTTGACTGGAGAGTAGAATGGCGCTTTTTGAGTGGCGCGAGTAGGTTCCGTCCGCATGCGAGTGTGAGACGTACACCTGTATGGCGTAGACCTGATGAGTTGACTCAGAGTGAATTCACCCACGACACAGCGGCCCGATCCCAGGCTTCTTGGTGAGGGGAGCCGTCAGTTACATCTCGAGACCACATTTGGTGTTTCTGTCGGGTAAAGTAGTCAGTGCCCACTAAATTGCACCTGCACATATGCCCGTGCTGATGCAGTGCCGGACGTTCACGCGACGTAATTTGAAACGCCGTGTTTATGGAGTACAGTACCGTTTTGTGTGGTGTAGCGACAAGATCACGCGTCGTCACATGAGCGCTGCACACTGACGAGGCACGCTGTTCTGGCTTTGCAGTCTGTTTTTGTAGCGTGTTGTGATACAGTTTGCAACTCCTGCAGGATAGCGGAAGTTTTGTGGTATTAAATGCCACAGTTGGCTTCGTTGGACCAGCAGGTCTTTCCCTTCCGGATGTCACGTTGGCAGTTGGATCTCTGCGGTTCCGGAACACGGTCGATAGTTGCTTCTTGCAGTGACTTTATTGATGAATAGAGCGAGCAGCGAAAGTGAATCATGAGTGCTGCTTTTGGTGGCTCATTTTTTACGATGACTATTGCCAGTGTAGGTTCCTAATGTCTTTATTACACCGTTTAACTGGATCCGATTCGATGCTTTGGTTGTGTGGTTTACATTCGCTGAACTAAGGTTGCATCTCTGTTTGACTAAATTTGCGTATGTCGTGCATTGGGCAGTTGCTTGTTTAGAGGTTCATTACGTTTTATTCTGTGTTTGCCAGTACATTCCTCCTACCAGGTTTTATAGTCTTGCCGTGAACGACTAGGTTCCTGATAATGTTACAGCTATGAGAACTGATGTTTTACTTAAACCTTTGTCCAACTCAGGCAAAGGTATAACTACGGCCCAAAGTGACGCAGTTAAACGTGTATTTCTCAATGACCAGTAGCGCAGCAGATCAGTCTGTGTATTACTGACGGGTCCGTGACACTGGTAGTTAATGCACACTGGGCACTGGGTGAGCAATTTCCCAAGTGCTCTGTTTTTTTTTTTTTTTTTTTTTTTTACTCGCTTCCGAGTCGGTCAAGTGCTAGTGATTTAGTTCAGTCCAAGTCAGTGGGCCGTTGGTGTGACTTGCTTGTGGTACTCCATTTTCCATTTGTTAAACGATGAGTGATTTACCCTAGTGTGTGTATGTTTGCAGACTGAAATCTGTATTTCTTGTGTGCGGCTGAAATTTTTTCAACTAGTCTGTAAGCAGACGATCGTACTGGATGTTATCGTAAAGAGTAAACATTGTGAGTGTGACCAAACGTAGGTTTACGTGCTCAGTGATTGCTATTTTGAACGGGATTAGTGGCCATGTTTACGGATGTCTAATTGGCTACAAGTAATAGAGTGCCACCTTTCTGGATCCTTAGCGTAAGTAAATCAGAAATAATATCCGACGTTCCCCAAGTAAGTGATATAAGCCCTCTGTTGTTGTTGATCTACATTAACGACATAGGAGACAATCTCAGTAGCCGTCTTAGATCGCTTACAGATGATGCTGTCATACACCGTCTCGTAAAGTCATCAGATGAGAAAAACGAATTGCAAAATGATTTACATAAGAAATCTGTATATTGCGAAAAGTGTAAATTGACCCTGAGTAAAGAAAAGTGTGAAGTTATTCACATGACTACTAAGAGAAATCCTCTAAATTTTGATTACGCCATAAGTCACACAAATCTAAAGGCTGTAAATTCAACTAAATACTTAGGGATTACAATAACAAATACCCTAAATGGGAACGATCACATAGATAAAGTTGTGGCTAGAGCCAACGAAAGACTGCAATTCATTAGCAGATCACTTAGAAGGTGCAACAGGTCTGTTCAAAAAATGTTCAAATGTGTGTGAAATCTGTCATCAGTCCCTAAGCTTACACACTAATTAACCTAAATTATCCTAAGGACAAACACACACACCCATGCCCGAGGGAGGACTCGAACCTCCGCCGGGACCAACCGCACAGTCTATGACTGCAGCGCCTAAGACCGCCCGGCTAATCCCGCGCGACCAGCAACAGGTCTATTAAAGACACTGCTTATACCACGCTTGTCCGCCCTATTCTGGAGTGTTGCTGTGTGGTGTGGGATGCACATTAGGTGGGACTGATTGATTACATAGAAAAAGTACAAAGAAGGGCAGCTCGTTTTGTACTATCGCTAAGTAGGAGAGATAGCGCCACAGACGTGACACGTGAATCGGAGTGGCAATCATTAAAGCAAAGCCGTTTTTCATTGCGACGGGATCTTCTCATGATATTTCGATCTCCAGTTCTCTCCTCCGATTGCGAAAAAATTCTCTTGCCACCCACCTACACAGGGAGAAATGATCACAACGATAAAATAAGAGAAATCAGGGCTCGCACAGAAAAATTTAAGTGCTCCTTTTTCCCGCACGCCGTTCGAGAATGGAAAGGTTAGAGACAGCTTGAAGGTGATTCATTGAACCGTCTGCCACACACTTTATTGTGAATAGCAGAGTAATCACGTAGATTTCGATGTAGCATGCCTACACTCAAATATGTTGAGTGAGCTCTGTAGCTCTTGCCTAAGTTTAACTTCCAGTGCCAAAAAGCTCGAGCTGCCTGTAGCCAAGCACTACTGGGCGTAAGGTTGCTGGGGAGCAGAACCAACGGGGAAATGATCATCATTCGTATCAAGATTTTTACTAACACTTCTCGGGAAAAGTAACGCTACCAGTTAGGTCAACAGGACCTTGACATACTAAGACAAAGGCATCCAATTAAGGGAAACAGATTAAGAACAATTACTGATACTCGGTAAAACTAATCTATTTAACTGCAGAACTAAAGTATACCAAGCATAACATTGTAGGAAAACAGTCTTCAAAAGATGAACACAATAAATATCTTTAGAATATGTTGGACTATAGTACAACAAATAATTCACATTTACCTAAAAAGTTCACTACATGGAAAAAAACAATTAAAGCTGGTTGATATGGAACCATAACGCTTCACGCGATGTGGTCCGGACGAAAGGCCTCGAAATTACTTAGGACAGGCCGGATACGCTGCTCACCACACCCCTCCTCTCTAAGCAACCGGTGCATACTCGCTAAAGGCACAAACATACAATTGCAGCCTGATGAACAGAGAAGTAACTTTTAAGTAAAACGAATGAAACCTTAAGTCATGAGTTTACACAATGGCAGCGTAGACGAAACAGTTGTTATAAGTCATTAAATAATAATTAGGTAACTGGCCAAGAGAACCAACCCCGGTTACACCTGTCTGTAAAGAAGTTCAGCGGCCAACCGAGATTCAGCTTCAAATCATGCCACCAGGAGGAAACGGTAAATGTTTTACTCTCACCCTGGACGGAATACATAGATAGAGGGAAGACGCGAACGGCTGGCTGGCGAATCTCACCAACGTTAAGCCCAAGCTTTTCTTGGAAGTATACGTTCAACAAGATTTGCCCCAGTAAGAGACTCTAGCTTGTGTGTCCCAAATAACTAAAGGAAGCGACTTGGCGATTTAACGCACGACGTTCCAGGCAGCAAAATATTTTGAACATTATGGATAATGACACATTGAACTTAATATAAATTTGAAAACCCCCAATAATTTTAAACAGACACTCATATCACCACCCTGTAACAATTACCAACTTAATTAACTTGTCATAAGTGGGATTCAAATGCATGTAAACTTTTTAGAAAGACATCATGTTTACGCCAGTGACTGTTAAACTTTTTATTTCCACTATTGCAATTTCGGCCTTAGGCCAGTGTCATTTTTCCAATTGTGTAATCGGCTGAAGGTCAAAATACACAACGAATTTTGTAAACTATTTTATAAACATTTTGTATTTCAGCGGCACTTGATAATGGCCGAAGGCCGAAATTGCAATAGTGGAAACAAAAACATTAAGAGTCACTGACGTAAACATGATATATTTCTCAAAATTACCAGACTGAAGCTGTTATGTTTTTATAAGAGCGACCCGCTCCTCAAATTGCGTATCCAGACACAAGATGTTACAACATGAGGCTGAAACGAGTCCGATATAGAAGCAGCAAGACACAAACGCTCACAGGAACCTGTCACAAACATCACGCTCACAGCAGGATCAAGATTAGTCTTCACGAGTTCCGCGTGGTCTCGGCACCGAAGCAAAGAGCTAAAAGTAGCTCACCGATCGTCCAAGGCCGTTCTGCGGTGACAAACAGTGGAAAAACGTGGAACCGCGAGGAGACGTGTGGATGACGACGACCCACCGTAGGCCTCCACTATGGTCGGTTGAAAGAATAATGTGTCAACTCATGTTCCCAGTGCACGTCCCTCGTAACCGGAAGCTTCTCAGCCACATAAACTTGGAAGCCACGCGGATGGTAGAAGAAACAGCCATCCCGTGGCCCCGTGGACCTGCTCTACCCTTAGAGCTTCACCCACTGCCACTCCCGGAACAATGACAGCAACGCTGCTCGCGGCAAACGTGCCACGCCCCCTTCATATTAAAAACTGTGTTCCAGGAGACGTGACGCGGGCTGTCGATCGTGCAATGGCTCAGCCTCAGCCTCAGCCTCTCCCCCCCCCCCCCTCCTCCTTAAAAAAAAGTCAGTACGACGGGGGGGGAGGAGTAGAGGGTGGAGGACAGGGCTCACGAGAAAACTTAATTAACACCACCTCTCTTAACTTGGGTAAGGTGCACCCGCAACTCATTTCCACTTTCACACTTTCAATAAAAATTTTATGGGTTTGTGACCGCATTGTCAATATACATAAAACTACCGACGTTTCGGTCTCTGTTGCAAGTGACTTCTTCAGGGTGTTTTTGTTTAGTGAAGAAGGTTGCTTGCAACAGGGACCGCAACTTCGATAGATTTAAATATACTGACAATGCGGTCACAAACACAGAACAATCTTATTGAATGTGACAATGGCTTCGGAATTCTACGTTTGTATCATTTGCACTTTCATCCTTATTGAGCCTAGTGTAATCGGAGTCGGTGCCTCCACCACCTCATATGAGCTCACAAGCGGGTTGTCAATTTTCCGAACGTCATACTCGAAGAGTCCCTTGTAAGTGGGCTGTTTAGGTTTTTATATTGGTATCGACATGTAGCGGTCTATATGAAAATCACTGGTTGTGCTGTGTGCAGTCTGTGGCTGGTTTGCATTGTTGGTGGCTATTGTAGTGTTGGGCAGTTGGATGTGAACAGCGCGTAGCGTTGCACAGTTGGAGGTGAGCCGCCAGCAGTGGCGGAAATGGGGAGAGAGATGGCGGAATTTTGAGAGCGGACGATCTGGACGTGTGTTCATCAGAAATAAAAATTTGTAATATTGGATATCATGGACTGATATATATATATATATATATATATATATATATATATATATATATATATATATATTACGACTTTTGAACACTATTAAGGTAAATACATTGCTCGTTCTCTATCAAAATCTTTCATTTGCTAACCATGCCTATCAGTAGTTAGTGCCTTCCGTAGTTAGAATCTGTTATTTTACTAGCAGTATTGGCGCTCGCTGTATTGCAGTAGCTTGAGTAACGAAGATTTTTGTGAGGTAAGTGATTTGTGAAAGGTATAGTTTAATGTTCGTCAGGGCCATTCTTTTGTAGGGATTATTGAAAGTCAGATTGCCTTGCGCTAAAAATATTGTGTGTCATTTTAGTGTTGATCAGAATAGGTAAAGAGCAAAATGCGAAATGTCTAAGTACTTTCAGTTCTTCTCAGCTGTTTGAACATCAAATAACGTAGTGGCTTACCAGCACAGTAATTCATTAATTTTTCTAAGGGGACGTTTCACCCTACTCCCAGAATTTGTTACGAAGACTATATCCGTAACCTGAATATTCCCTGGACGTCGGCCGTAATTGTATCGCACTACTTCCCTTTCATGCGCGCTCTGAACATTTGCCCTGGCTCTGCGCCATTTACCCTTGATTAACTTAGCACCAATATCATTGGACAAAAACGCCATATATGCACCGCCTATTTGATAAAGATGAATTTATAGGAGAGAGAAGAAGGCCTCGTGTCTTTCAGTAATAAAGGCCAAGTTCAGTCATGATAAAGGAGGATCGCATTTAATTTGATCGCCGAAGTGTGAAACCGTCACACAGGACTAGAGGTTATCATTAACCTGTTTCACGAAAGCATTTTGTGGGTAATAATGAGACGCATTGGCTTGTTTAACCCCTGATAGGAAACAGAAGTTCCGAAACTCCCTGAAGAGAAACAAGGTGCATTATCAGTGAAAATGGCCTTCGGAGGATCGAACCAAGAGAAAGTCTTCCTCAAATGCATAATACCTTCTACGACAGTATTATCATTACTGGAGAGGAGCCAACTCAGTCGATTAAAACCATCAACCACAACAAACACGTAAAGCTGCCCACCTTGAGGCCGGGGAAGAGGAACGACATAATCAATAAAATGAGGATGTCAGATCGAGTGGATTGAAGCAACAGAAATTCGGATTAGCCATCTTGAATTCATGACACTGATTAATAATTTTTCAAACATCGCGACACAGGACTGGCCACGTTATTGATCCACAGATTTGTTAATGATTTTAAACAACCCAGATGCCCCCCCCCCCTTCCTCCAATAGAATTTTTAAAATACTTGAAAAATCCGGGACAAGCGCGACAGACAGACAGATTTCAAGCTCCTTATCCCGACCCACAGGGCGGTGAATGTCCTTCCGCAGTCCCTACATGGGACCTTGTTGACTGGCCCAGAACTGCTCACTAATTGAGCCAAATTTGGGGTGCTGGTCTTCTTGTTGTGAAAGGTCAGCAAACAACACAGGAACCTCGGTAAGCATTGAATTAACAAGACGGTCTACCTCCTCGACTTCATGGGGGAAGAACCCTCCTGCTCCTCTTTCGGCATTCTGCTCAAGGTATCCACTGCAATGTTATCGCATCCCCTAATGTGGCGCACGTTGAAGCGGAAGGCGGAAATTCGGGCAGCCCAACTCTCATTATGCCCAGTTTTTCGCAGATGAGCCAGAAACCAACTAAGGATTTGGTTATCAGTCTCCGGTGTGAATTTCCGGCGTTGGGCGTAGTATTCGTATTTCTCTAGCGCGAAGAGGACAGTCATCGCTTCCAACTCACAATTAGAGCATTTCTTCTTAGCTGGGGACCGACACCTAGAGGCTTAGGCTAAAGGCGGCCGCTCGCCTCGTTGCTCCCGAAGCAACATGGCGGCGCATCAAACGCAGCCTGCTGGCTGTCGGTCTAGACTATCGGCTCGTACGTTTTTCGCAACTGGTTTAGCAGAGCGGCTAATTCAACAAACGTCGGAAAAAATTTTCGGAAGAAGTTAGTCAAATCACAACTCTATGATACTTTACAAATTGAAGATATTATGTTTTCAAACGATCAACACGCTCTTCAAGTTGCCGGTCCGACACATGGACAGGCAAGAACAGCAGGAGGCTGAACCGAGTCCGATGTAGAAGCAGCAAGACAAAACACACGCTCAGGACCCGAAACAGTCTCAATTTTCACGCTCACAGTGGGGAGCGAGATCAGTTTTCACGAATGCCGCGTGGAGTCGGCACCGTAGCAACGAACTAAAAGTAGCTCACCGAGCATCCAAACCGCTGTGCGGTGACAGTGGAAGAAACATGGAGCTGCTATTAGATGTGTCTATTACGACGACTCACAGCCCGAAGTAATAATGTGTCCACTTTCGTTTCCAGTGCACGTCCCTTGCGTCCGAAAGATGGCCAGCCAGACAACCTTGGAAGCCACGAGGGTGATAGAACAAACAGCCAGCCTGTTGCCCCACAGGCCTGTGCTGTCTTTGCTACTTCACTCAGTGTCATTCCCGGAAAAATAGCTTGAATGCCTCTCACCAGAGATCGTGTTCAAGGATACGTGGCGGCTTCACCTAGTACTAATCTATTCTCAAGGGGCGCTGTCCACTGTAAAAGGTGCTTTTACATTGAAGTTAAGTATGTTTGCGGGGCTTGCTGTTACATGCAATAGCTAGGCCCTCGACGTCGTTTGAGTGGCTAGTGTAAATGGTTCTCTTTTTGTTTGTGTAGTCATGTATGTGTTCCTTTGTAAGTTATCGAAAAATTTGTACAGCTGGCATTCGTTTAAAGTAGCAGTATTTTTAATCCGAAGTCTAAGAATTAAATATCGTACTCAGTTTTGAATCCTGAAGTTCCCTAACTGTAGTAGTTAGTTGTTTTCAGCTGAAGAGAAAATCCTTTCCAAGTGATCGAGAGTTTGTAAGTCACATCGTCCCTGGTAGACGACTTTTAGCCCATCTCTTGCAATCTGTGTTAGGCGCCAGAAAATAAATTGTTGTGTTGCTGCCAGTTAAAGGACTGCCATTTATACGGATTTCTGTGTCAGAATAGACTGCTGGTCCTCGTCATAAGTGTCAATTTTAGCTGACTTCATATGTTGCAGAAACGGCCTCGCTGACAGGAGGGAGATGTGCCAGAATCTCCGACTTAAATCTAAGGTTCTTACGAACTTTCAATAAATAATGTTTAGCTCCATTGTGTCTGTCAAATAAACGCAGCCGTCCACTCTTAACCATATATTCACCAACTGCCATTTCTTCGACAGGAAAGTAATGTGCTTCTTCCGCCGGACAGCGCAATCCACATACTGCTGGTCCGATGCAAAGACCTTTTCTTGGTGTTGAACAACTGCTGTGGCCAACAAGATCACCAGATCTCTCACAAGTTGACCAAGTGTGTGAGATGATGAAGCTCGAACTTACTCGTTCTCCAGGGTGTGCAAGATCCATTGACTAATCCCAACAAAAGGCTCAAGATGCTTGGGGTACTGTACCGCAGGATGGCGTTCGACACCTTTACTGAGTTTCTGGATGCGAGAATATACGCCTGTATTGCTGACGCAGATAAACGGTGTGCTGATGCAGTTCTTTGAACACCCTTTACCTTGACATGTGTGTTGTATTTTATCTAAATCTCTTGACATATACTTGTGTACCTGCCATGATGAACTACCTATCACACTGCTTGTCAACAAAACTAACCTTTTCTTGAGGTTTGTAAGTAGGCTGTTTAGGTTTTTTTTTTTTTTTTTTTGGTAACGCCATCTCTGTATGAAAATCACTGGCTGTGCTGTGTGCAGTCTGTGGCTGCTTTGCATTGTTGTAATACTCGCCATTGTAGTGTTGGGCAGCGGCAGCTGGATGTGAACAGCGCGTAGCGTTGCACAGTTGGAGGTGAGCCGCCAGCAGTGGTGGATGTGGGGAGAGAGATGGCGTAGTTTTGAAATTTTTCATGAACTGCTATATATATATATATATATATGATATTAAGGTAAATACGTTGTTTGTTCTCTATTAATATCTTTCATTTGCTAACTATCCCTATCAGTAGTTAGTGCCTTCCATAGTTTGAATCTTTTATTTAGCTGGCAGTAGTGGCGCTTGCTGTATTGCAGTAGTTCGAGCAACCAAGATTGTTGTGAGGTAAGCGATTTATGAAACGCATACGTTAATGTTAGTCAGGGCCATTTTTTTGTAGGGATTTTTGAAAGTCAGATGCGTTGCGCTAAAAAATATTGTGTGTCAGTTAAAGAACAGTCGTGTATAATTGTTCAAAAAAGGGGACGTTTCATATGTCGACCCTTAGCCGAGGATACCTCACTGGAATCTTCTGATTTCTTCTTGTAGTTTGTGTAATTAGTATAGTTTTGTTTGTTGGTAGCGCGTAATTGTAGAGAAAATCTCCTTTGTAGTTGCAGTCTTTCATTGTTGTACAGTAAAACAGTTGTGGCACGCATGTAGATTTGCACCAAGTATTTCGCAGCTCCAATTAACTAGATATTATTTTCAGTATTATGTTAATGTGTTCTCTTATTTTGCTCTTCAAATTGTGCTTTTCTGTGTTATCGTGTGAAATATTGTGACAATAATGGCGTGTGACAAACGTAATACTAGGCTCAAAAGTAAACTGAGAAATGACAGTGAAAACGAAAGCAGTGTGTTAGCGCCACCGAGTAATGAATTAACTGATGTTCAAAGTAGCAATTTGGTAATTGTGCATAGGGAAATGGAGCGGGCGTCAAATAATGGTGTAGACAGTGAAACAGGTAGTGAACAGGGAAGCATTATCGATCGATCGGTCGGCAACAGCTCGCCTCAGGATTCGGGTATGACAGAACACAATATTGCAGATACTGTAGACTCAGTTTTTGGGTTCTCACCGTTTTCTCAAATGAGTCAAGAAACATTTTCTGCTTGTCAAAATGTGAATGTTGCCGGTGCAACTTCACTGCCGAAAAGCACTGAGGAACATGTTTCAGACACCAGTGCATTGTTATTACAGTTAATGCAACAAATGGGACAAAGGCTAAAAAAATTAGACACAATGGAACAAAATCTTCAATAGTTAGGCATCACACTTGACAAACACGTGAAGATTTAACTACTGAGTTACATAACATTGAATCGAAATGTCAAAAAGTCTGTAATGACGTAAAAACACAAATTTGTGAGCATTTTCAACCTAATTTTTCGCGGCATGAAAATGCATTACAGAATCACGAAGCAGCCATAAAAGAACTGCAAACCATTGTTCATGAAATACATGAGACCTTGTGGGCTAAAATTGACTCAGTTGCATCTACCGATTCGGTTATGCAACTTGCAAAAACTCAGGAAATCTTGAAGGACACAGTAGATTCGATTTCAACACAAATGGACACTCTGAAACTTGGTTCAGAAAAACACACTGAGGAAATGTGTTCACTATCGGAGAAAGTAGCCGAACTTTCTTATCAGGTCACTAACTTATCTACAAAGGTAGATGATGATCTGAATGACACAAGACCTGTAGCCTTCACTGACACAGAAGAGTATGAACAAATTAAGAAATTCAAACAAAATCAGAATCAAATTAATATGCAACACCAAAGAGAAATCCGGGAAGTAGAAGATCAGCTGACACAGGTAGTACAAGAATTACGTATTTCAGAGGACACTCGCGCCGCAATACTGGAGGAGGGACATAGAAATACGGAAAAGCCGCAAAATAATAACACAGGGCATTTCGAAAATTATGAAAGAAATTGGCAAGGTGCACCGAATTTTGAGATGGAACCGCCGACACGACGTAACAATGACCGATATGTTACTCGGCGACACGATGATTTTGACTATAAGCTGTTCATTACTATACGTAAATTCAAAACATTTAAGAATTCTGGCAACGACATTCATCCACAAGCATGGCTTCATCAATTCTCTCATTGTTTTCCTCCCAACTGATCGTTAGAATACAGATTAGAACTTATGTGTGGCTACTTAGAGAATGCACCAGCTGTAAGAATGCGATCGGTCATTCACGATTGCCACAGTGAAGGAGAATTTTATCATGCCTTCCTCTCAGCATATTGGTCTCAAGCTACACAAGACCGAGTAAAACATAGCATCATAATGATGAAACATTTCGAACAATCTGAATTCTCCAGTCTTGTCAAATATTTTGAAGACATGTTGCATAAGAATCAGTATCTTTCAAACCCATACAGCCCCTTAGAACTCATCCGCATTTGCTTAATCAAATTGCCTGAACATTTACGACATATTATTTTAGCAGGACGTTGCAAAGACGACATTGAAGGTTTTCAGGGACTGTTACAAGAACTGGAAATTGACACTGACAATCGCGGAACGCGAAAACAGGAACACAACAATTACAGATCACATCCGTCACAATTCCGCGATTAAAGAAATAATAACTGGACGCGACAAGGCTATTCTCACAACACAAATCGTGACCAAAACAGACACCACCCGTATAACAACAGTTGGCAGAGTAGTAGTAATTACAGAGAAAGATCGCATTTCCGTAGTAATGAATATGACAGAGATAACCATAGAAACTGACAATATGGTAATCAGAACTATTATTATCAAGGGAGACAGAATAACTTCAGACGCAACAGTTCGGCGCACAGCTAGGATTCAGGGAGAAATTCTACACCATGTGACGGACAGGGACGAAACTATGGAACCTACCGACATGACGACAGACGATATATTCGTAACGACGGACCTGAATTGCATCAGAACTGGCGGGATTTAAACAGGGCAGGGCCTTCTCGGAAAGGGGAATTTGTAGAAGTTAGTTGTCCTAATCCCAATAACAACGCTCGCCAACCAAGAGACAGACAATGACTCGCACCGCAGGCAGCCGCATGCGCCGGCTGGCTCAGCGAAAAATAACATAGACGCTAACCTTGAGAAAAATTCCAGTATTCCTTACCGACGTATACCACATGATAATTGCGTTCAAGATGAAACTCTGAGTACTATGAAGAGTAAAGGATTTCACCACACTTCACATGTAAAACCGCTTATTGAGAGATTATCTGCTTTTTAACTTAGTCTTTGCCATAAAATTTTTCACTTCACGTTACTAGTATGCTTTGTCAGACTTAGAATCTGTTAACAAGCAACAATGTGTGAAGTTAAATATCCAGTCAAGAACCAAGAGAACTTATTGAAACAGAAATTATGAATACATTGTTATAGTGAACAGACGACACAATGTTGTTATTTGTACATTCTTCCTTGTTGGTTGCACAATTACGTAGCCAGCCGAAGTGGCCGTGCGGTTAAAGGCGCTGCAGTCTGGAACCGCAAGACCGCTACGGTCGCAGGTTCGAATCCTGCCTCGGGCATGGTTGTTTGTGATGTCCTTAGGTTAGTTAGGTTTAACTAGTTCTAAGTTCTAGGGGACTAATGACCTCAGCAGTTGAGTCCCGTAGTGCTCAGAGAGCCACGATTACGTAACGACTATAAGGCTCACATACTTAGAACATTTACCAGTACTGCTAATGAGATTTTAATGCAACATTTTGGTTTACTTGAAATTTGGTGTATCATGAGGTAAGTACATTAGCTTCTGCAGAACTTAGCTTTCGGAGGACGATAACTACGATACTTCCACAGAGATTATCTTACAGCAAGACGCACATTTAGCGCTACAGGACACGTATTTGAGTGATTAATTTTGTACTTAAAACATTTATTTTTAAAGATATTTGAAGTACAATGATACAAAGGTTTTCCGTGATACATTTCATTCCATTGCTGTAATCTGTAACACTTGAGGGTATTATTCATTAATCCTCAGGGGGGTACACGCTTACTTTGTGTACCATGTGTTTGGCAAGCACAAGGAGCCCTAGCTAATATGGCGTTTGCTTATACAAGTTTACACATCGGTACCATATTTCTCTAACACAGAATTACATAGCTATCTGATTATTTACCTGAGAGAGACCAACATTTATTTTACTACATCAGTGACAGACGTTTACGTAATTAGACCGTTGGATAACTTCACACTTATGAAATTGTATTTTGTCTGTACTTTTGTGAACTGTTCATATGTTTTCGGACCCATTGTGATGTTATGAGAGCTTTGAATGACGTATTTGGTATGGGATCATGATTTTTAAAGTACGTTTGAGGTAGATGACACTATTGAAATGAGCAGAGAATATTTTTTAGGGTTTGAAATTATTGCAGAAAGCTATGACGTTTTTGAGATTTGACTGAGGTGTGATGTTATTTTTACGACGACGATGTGTATTATGCTGCTGAGGTATGTTTATGATCAATAAGCTGATGTTAAACGAAGAATTAGATTATGCTCTGTATTTGTTAAGATGAAATGTTGAAGAAGTGTCGACGAATATGTATATGTGTAATAAGGTAAGGAATAATGAGTAGTGTTTAGGGACTCTGATTTGTGGAAAAGGATGTTGGAAACCAAGAATCGTACTTTAAGAGTTATGAAATGTGTGTAAATGCGTGACTGTATCACAATGCTGACGAATATTTTTTTTGGACACTTATATTTATAGGATTTTGTTTCTACAGATTTGCAACGCTAATTCTTGACCTGTGAAATATTTTTATGTGAGACTGTCACTGTAGCGGAAACTGCTGTCGTAAATATTTCGGTAAGAAAGCTAAGTGACCTTGATGTAATGCATTGTGGCGCCCAGCTGGGCCAGCCGCCCAGAGAAAAAGCCATTAGGTGGAGAAAAAAAGAGGCCATTAACCTCGCTTCTGGCATTCCTTTGTAGAAAGCATCGCAAAAACGACACGGTCGAACTTGAAAACATGATTACACTGTGGAGCTCTTAATTTATGATATTTTCTAAAATGCTTAATGAAACGATGAGAAACATTTCACAGCTATTGTCTTGCTAGTTGAGAGAAATGCCATATGGCTTGCTTTATGTATTTATTTACTCAATTTGTTTAATATCTAGTTCCTAGCTACACTGCAGCATTGGTTAAAATAAAATTTAATATATGTACTAATATAGTTATTTTATGCCTACAGATCCAGTCAATAAGAAATTTATGATATACTTCCAAGAAAACGAGGGCAAATAAATAGACATTTCCCTTCACAGGAATTGCATAAATAATTTGTTTACGATTTGGTAACTTATCTGCTAGTGTAAGTTCTCGTGATGCATCACACTAGTGTTAAGATGTGACATAGGTATTAGACGTGGCCATTTTTAGTGTAAGATTTTTCTGCTTGAACATTTGTCATGTTTAGATGTAATTTATTACCTTTGCTTCTGCTGTTTGCCAGGCATAGTGCTACTGAATTTTAATTTGTGTTACTCTGCTAAGCCAGTTTACTACTGATTTATTTTCCTTGTTTGCTGCTCATTGCCTTATATTAGTTGTAATTTACGCTGCTTGCTTTGCCTTTTGTATTTTTTATCATTGCTGTTTGTGTTAATTGTTTTGTGCTGCTGCATTGCCTCGTTCCTTAGTTTAGTATCTGAGCTCAGTAGATTTAAGTTAGCTTAACAGGGGTAGACTATATAAGAGAATGAGTTGTGATGAAATGCATTGAGAAGTCATACGAAAAAAGTACAGAAAGCAGGTATAGATAGGACTTTTTGGAAATAATGAAGAACGAAGGGAGATCTCCGAGAAGTAAAGAAAGTTTTGTTTGCAAAATACTGCAGTAAAAGAAACCCTGTCCTTTCCTTGTGTTATCCCACTATGTGTTTGTGTACTCTTGTATATTTGTGTTTTTCCTGTCTTTGTGTGTTTAGCTCATGTTGTTCTGTTGTAGAATTTTTCTAATACTGTGTTATTTACTTTGTAAAGATGTTTAGACATTATTTATTCTGTTTTGTTTTCATGCTCATGTGTGAAGTTCTTTTTTCGAAAGTCATTTTGATCTTTTATGTATGTACTCATGTCATAATTCCTGTAACACTGATGTATATGTTATTTCGATTCTTTTGTAAAGCCCCTATTACTACAAATGTTATCTGTATTGTTATGTTCTTTTATGATGTATTTTGTACCTTTGTAATTGTATTCTTATGTTATAAAATTGTAATTGACACCAGTTCATCATATTAAGTGACTTGTAAGTTTCATTTCACTGCACACGTTTCTGTTGGTCATAGTATATGGACAATATGTGACACGTAGGGACTGTTAGTGTTTGCACGTGTGTTAATGATTCAGCAAGGGACTGGATAACAGCATTGCTGGTTCTAAGGACAATTCCAAAAATTTCGTGAGTGGACAAGTGGTGGTTTATGGACTTGCTAAATTCTCCGCAAGACTCTTCGATGGTGATTGTGCACCTGCACAGTCGCCACAGATGGCTGCTGGCCGTCTCTACATGGACTACAGTGGGTCTGCATCTTTGATGACCCACCAATACCATTATTTCTACACGGACTACAGTGGGTCTACACCTTTGCTGACTCACCAGTACCATTATTTCTACAAGGACTGCAGTGGGTCTGCACCTATGGTGGCCCACCAATACCACTACCGTAATCTCTACCAGGACTACAGTGGGTCTGCTCTGTGATGACCTACCTACCAATATTCTTCAAAACGTCGAATGACTCTGCTGTGGGTTTGCTCTGTTCTGGCCCAATACCTGTCTGCATGTTAAGAGTCAGCACAGTCTTTCCGTTGGAAGGACAACACTACTTCTTCAAGACTGCATGGAAATCCACTACTTCTGTGTGCAATTTCTTTTACTAATGAGACTTTGTGAAAAAAACTGTAATTACTATTATGATGAATGATCAGAACTATCTTTATGGACTGTGAGAAAATTTTAGCTTTTGACCAACATTGTATCAATAAGTGTGTGCATTTGATTTCTTTGTTATTGTAATTACGATTATGATAAATTTTAACAAATATGTATTGCCCAGTGCCCAAAACAATTTGTAAAATTTTTTGTGGGGAGCGTGGGGGCTATGTAAGTAGGCTGTTTAGGATTTTTTTTCTATGTAAGTAGGCTGTTTAGGGTTTTTTATTGGTAACGCCACCTCTGTATGAAAATCACTGGCTGTGCTGTGTGTAGTCTGTGGCTGGTTTGCATTGTTGTAATACTCGCCATTGTAGTGTTGGGCAGCGGCAACTGGATGTGAACAGCGCATAGCGTTGCACAGTTGGAGGTGAGCCGCCAGCAGTGGTGGATGTGGGGAGAGAGATGGCGGAGTTTTGAAATTTGTCATGAACTGCTATATATATATATATATATATATATATATATATATATATATATATATATATATATATATATATATATATGATATTAAGGTAAATACATTGTTTGTTCTCTATTAATATCTTTCATTTGCTAACTATCCCTATCAGTATTTAATGCCTTCCATAGTTTGAATCTTTTATTTAGCTGGCAGTAGTGGCGCTTGCTGTATTGCAGTAGTTAGAGCAACCAAGATTTTTGTGAGGTAAGCGATTTATGAAACGCATAGATTAATGTTAGTCAGGGCCATTTTTTTGTAGGGATTTTTGAAAGTCAGATTGCGTTGCGCTAAAAAATATTGTGTGTCAGTTAATGAACAGTCGTGTATAATTTTTCTAAGAGGACGTTTCAGGTTGTTATATTTCTCTTTCTAGCAATACATATACAGGTCGTTTCAAAAGTACACAAGTTTCGAGGGGATGTAGAAGGTCTCTCGAGGAACAAAATCAGGATAGGAGCATGTGTCTGAAAACGTCAGTCGTGACTACACTCGCCAGCGCATGTATATGAAGGTATATAGAGGGTGATGATAGGATGATGATGTTACAAACCTTCAGGAATAATGGAAAAAAATATTTGTATCAATATGAGGCCCTCGTCCGCAAATAAAAAAGTTGAAAGTTTTAAGCGAAAATCGTTCTGTCATCTCCGACAGTGTAATACTTGTACCTGGACTGCCGTCATAAAGATTATAGGTTAAACAACTTTTAGAGGTTGTAGAATAGAACAAAACACAAAGAAAGTCCAGTAAACATGGTCTCTAAAATGCACACCTGAGGAGCTATGAGCACTTGTTCATCTACGCTATGGTGAAACATATCTCCTCTGTTAAATCAGAGTTTTTAGATCTTAAGGTATGCATTTTGCAGCCCATATTTACAAATTTTTTTCGTGTTTTGGTCAGTACTACCACCTCGGAAAGTTTCCCGCCCTACAGTCTTGGCAACAATAGTGCCGGTACATGTGTTCCACTGCCAGAGATATCGGAAAGACATTTCCGGTAACTTTTAACTTTTTCCTTGTCTTAATTGATACACTTATCTTTGTCCATCATCCCTAAAATTTCACGGTATCAGTCTGTATATACCGGATGATCAAAAAGTCAGTATAAATTTGAAAACTGAATAAATCACGGAATAATGTAGATAGAGAGGTACAAATTGAGACACGCGCTTGGAATGACATGGAGTTTTATTAGAACCAAAAAAATACAAACGTTCAAAAAATGTCCGACAGATGGCGCTTCATCTGATCAGAATAGCAATAATTAGCGTAACAAAGTAAGACAAAGCAAAGATGATGTTCTTTACAGGAAATGCTCTATATGTCCACCATCATTCCTCAACAATAGCTGTAGTCGAGGAATAATGTTGTGAACAGCACAGTAAAGCATGTCCGACGCTATGTTGAGGCATTGGCGTCGGATGTTGTCTTTCAGCATCCCAAGAGATGTCGGTGGATCACGATACACTTCCGACTTCAGGTAACCCCAAAGCTAATAATCGCACAGACTGAGGTCAGGGGACCTGGGAGGCCAAGCATGACGGAAGTGGCGGCTGAGCACACGATCATCACCAAACGACGCGCGCAAGAGATCTTTCACGCGTCTATCACTATGGGGTGGAGCGACACCTTACATAAACATCGTACGTTGCAGCAGGTGTTTATCAGCCAGGCTGGGGATGATGCGATTCTGTAACATATCGGCGTACCTCTCACCCGTCACAGTAGCAGTTTTGATGTCCAGCGCCATCTGTCGGACATTTTGTGAACTTTTTTTTGTTCTTATAAAACCTCATGTCATTCCAAACATGTGTGTAAATTTTTAGCTCTCTGTCTACATTATTCCGTGGTTTATTAAGTTTTCAAATTTATACTGACTTTTTGATCACCCGGTACATACTACTGCTGCAGATACAATATCGATAAATCGATATTTCCCTAGACAATATATATATATATATATATATATATATATATATATATATATATATATATATATATGTGTGTGTGTGTGTGTGTGTGTGTGTGTGTGTGTGTGTACGCGATATCTAAATGGCAATATCGAATTTCTATGTTTTCATTTTATATTGTTCTTCTCCCGTAATTTTCAGTAAATGTTTAGAAAGGTTCTTTTGAAATTGTAGTCTTTTTTACCTTTCGTCACGCAAGTATTTGTTTTTGACTGTGTGATGTGGCCTACGTGAAGTATAGGTGGCATAATTAAAGTTCTATTGCAATGAGGGCAGGTAGTGTGAATGGAATAACAAGATATCCTGTGTGAAAAAATGGCACACCAGTTGTGTTAGCGCTATTAGTGTGCTATTTTTTCACACTGGCAATCTTCAAAAACAGTTGCTGAAAATGGTGAACAAACATCTAATTGACCACATCGGTCTTCTTCGGCGGGTGGTGACGAGTGAATGGAAATCGGCGCTCAGCGCTAGCAACATAAACTGCAAATTTCGACATACAGCCAACGACAAAAAAAAGTAGGAGAGCATAAGTGGAATAAGATACTGCATGACAATGCACAGTTGTTGCTGAACAACGGAAGAGTCGACAAAAAAATATTATAATACAACCTTTAATTTTCTCAAAGACCATTATTAAATTAGAAATTTGCAAATAAAACGTTTTTCATTCAATTCTTGCTCTAAGTGGGATAGTCAGGCCATTATGTTGTTGATGCACAGAAAAATCTAATAATAAATCAGTGCTTAAAAGTACAACTTAAAACAATGCGCAACCGATGTTTATATAGACCCGTAGGTCGGTATTTTTCCCTGCGGTATATCGATACCTTTTGTCGAAACGTCGAGATCCTCTAGGTTTATTCTATAAATACCGATCTGTCGAATTCCCGGTATGTTTTTTATAAAATAATCAACATTCGTAATACATACATAGAGGGTGAGTCTTGTTAACGTTTAGAAACCCCAGATGAGACGTAAACGACGCTGAGACAGTATTCAATATGAGACACATGGGGCCGCAGAGGTCGGAAAATACACGCCAAAAGAGGATGACAAATGTTGCACATTTGAGGTCACTTTATGACGTACGTCGCCGCACGTGCGGTGATTGAGCCCATCGGTCTGTCGCGTTTAATCATCCCAACCAAAGACAAGCATTCACGTCGCTGTGGCTCTGAGCCTATGTGTGCGACTTAAGGGAGTGGTGCTCAGAGTTCAAGTCTTGTCTCTGGCAGGCAATACTTTTCTTTCGTTGCGTTAGAACTTATGTGTTTACATTTAGGTAGCATTTATTGTTTTATTTACCGGTCCCTCGTTTTCCGCTGGTTTATAGCAAAGTACAGTTCAACAAAAATATACCGTATTGTGTCATAAGTAAGTAAGTACGAGCTTGCAAAATTTCGTCGTTGTCTGTAAAAGACCTAAGATTTTTTTTTACTGAATAATGTCTGTAAGCAGACAAGGAAGAGGCGAAAGGAAATAAACACAACGCTTGGTTACAGCGAGTACAGCAATTTTTCAACTTCTACTCGTACAACAGATCATTCTTAAAAAATGATTTTCGAGGTCTGTAGCGCAGTGCAGTAATGTGTAGCATAGCCCCGTACCGCGAACGTAGGAACGACAAGCATTACCGCTGCACGTGCGGCGAGGTACATCATCTGGTGACGTCACGTGTTGAACATTTCTCATTCACTTTTGGCGTATTTTCCGTCACTTGCAGTCCCATGTGTCTTATATTAAATTACCTGCCGCAGGGGTGTTTCCATCGGTTCGGGTATTATTTAATAATGATCAGGATTTTCTTAATACGCAATGATATTTTAAAAGTTAAGGTTCTTTGGACAACACTCTTTTTGCCCATACATTGTAGAAAACAAAACGATTATGTAACATCACGGTATTCTGGATGATCCGTTCGTCAGGCGAAGCTGACAAGCGAATTTCTCGTAACGTGTACCAGCATCTCATCGATATCGACAACGTTCCAGCACTAACTCGATACCCCTCCATTGAGCACCTGTCGGTAAGTAATTCAAAAGTGGAATATTTCCAGACGTGGTGGAACGTCCTACCCGTGGTCGTTGAGACTGCAGCAACGACGATGCCGCTGCATCGACTGTAGTAACCCATGGCTCTGGGCGGCAACTTTCTGACCAGCGCGCCGCGCAGCCCGCCATTAATATGATCGGCTTTCCTCCCCTGGCCAGCGGGGCAGAGGTGGGGGCAGCCAACTCATCGCGTATTCCGTGCACCCTCTGATCCGGTTTACTCTCCCCCTCTCCTTCTCCCTCTATCTCTCTCTCCCTCCCTCTCTCTCCCTCTCTCTCTCTGTTGGCCAGCAGGAAGAGACGAGGAAGCGGGCAGAAAGAGGGACGATGGCGTGCCGCGGCCAGGGGAGGCAGAAATATCAGGTCTGGAGCGGCCTGCGGCCCCTGTTGCACTCCCACATATTTCCTGGGGGTGCCCTTCGTTTATGGGAGTAAATCCTTGCGAAATTGAGTTGGACCGGTCGGCCGCGCACGTGTGGGTGTGTCGGCGCGGGACTCGGCCGGCGACGGCTGTCGCACAGTGCCGGTGGACCACAGGCGCGCTTCGACGGCAGAGGCGTCTTGTGGCCGCCGAAAGCGCCGACTCAGCGCGTGACGTTAGCGAGGAGTTCCATGGTCTACCGGTCTGCTGACACGGCTTGCCAGCTGGTCGCCAACTGGGCGGCTCCAGGACGGCCCCTGTTGACTCGAAAGACGCCGCGGTCATAGCACAGCTCCCACCGACAGCTCGGTCTCTTGCTCTGCAGGCTATGAATAGCTGTATGCCCAACTATCTGTTTCAAGATTTTCTCTGTAAGACGTCAGCAACTGAGAGGCATGATAAGTAATTTATAAAGATCCGCTTCAGCTGTAGTAATTATTCACTCAGAAAAAGAAGGTTTTCGGCATGTTAAAATCCCATCTTCAGGTTATGATATTACTGTATTATTGCTTCACAAGCTGCCGGGCCAGTCAGTGCAAGAGCACAAAATTAATGCGTTTTCCCCGAAATTAGCCGCCGCCGGTTTCATTGATTTGGAGCCCTTGCACTCACTGGCCTGAGGGCATTTTACCATTAAAAAATACACTGATTTCATAACCTGAAGATGGAATTTTTAAGTCCCGGAACCAGTCGTGGTTTGAATAAATAATTACAAAAACTGAAGCGGGACTCTCTAATCATAAAATGTAAGCTTTCACGGCCGGCGTATTCATTAATTAAAACTTCCGGGGTGAATTGCCGTGGTCCATGTATAAAACTGCTTCTCCTTCCTGACGTTTCGTTGCCTACTGCGGGGACATCTGAGGTAAGTCGGCGACTGGCTGCTAGGCGCTGGAGGTCCCGATTATATAGATGCCGCCACCACTCATCACGTGCTTTCGACTTTAAAACTATCTCTGGCTAGTGCCCCCCCCCCTCCCCATGAACCATGGACCTTGCCGTTGGTGGGGAGGCTTGCGTGCCTCAGCGATACAGATGGCCGTACCGTAGGTGCAACCTCAACGGAGGGGTATCTGTTGAGAGGCCAGACAAACATGTGGTTCCTGAAGAGGGGCAGCAGCCTTTTCAGTAGTTGCAGGGGCAACAGTCTGGATGATTGACTGATCTGGCCTTGTAACAGTAACCAAAACGGCCTTGCTGTGCTGGTACTGCGAAAGCTGAAAGCAAGGGGAAACTACAGCCGTAATTTTTTCCCGAGGACATGCAGCTTTACTGTATGATTAAATGATGATGGCGTCCGCTTGGGTAAAATATTCCAGAGGTAAAATAGTCCCCCATTCGGATCTCCGGCCGGTCACTATTCAGGAGGACGTCGTTATCAGGAGAAAGAAAACTGGCGTTCTACGGATCGGAGCGTGGAATGCCAGATCCCTTAATAGGGCAGGTAGGTTGGAAAATTTAAAAAGGGAAATGGATAGGTTAAAGTTAGATATAGTGGGAATTAGTGACGTTCGGTGGCAGGAGGAACAAGACTATTGGTCAGGTGATTACAGGGTTATAAATACAAAATCAAATAGGGGTAATGCAAGAGTAGGTTTAATAATGAATAAAAAAAATAGGAGTGCGGGTTAGCCACTAAAAACAGCATAGTAAACGCATTATTGTGGCCGAGATAGACACAAAACCCATGCCTACTACAGTAGTACAAGTTTATATGCCAACTAGCTCTGCAGATGATGAAGAAATAGATGAAATGTATGACGAGATACAAGAAATTATTCAGGTAGTGAAGGGAGACGAAAATCTAATAGTCATGGGTGACTGGAATTCGTCAGTAGAAAAAGGGAGAGAAGGAAGCATAGTAGGTTAATATGGATTGGGCGGAAGGAATGAACGAGGAAGCCGCCTTGTATAATTTTGCACAGAGCATAACTTAATCATAGCTAACACTTGGTTCAAGAATCATAAAAGAAGGTTGTATACCTAGAAGAATCCTGGAGATACTAAAAGGTATCAGATAGATTATATAATGGTAAGACAGAGATTTAGGAACCAGGTTTTAAATTGTAAGACATTTCCAGGGGCAGATGTGGATTCTGACAACAATCTATTGGTTATGAACTGCAGATTAAAACTGAAGAAACTGCAAAAAGGTGGGAATTTAAGGAGATGGGACCTGGATAAACTGAAAGAATCAGAGGTTGTAGGGAGTTTCAGGGAGAGCATAAGGGAACAATTGACAGGAATGGGGGAAACAAATACAGTGGAAGAAGAATGGGTAGCTCTGAGGGATGAAGTAGTGAAGGCAGCAGACGATCAAGTAGGTAAAAAGACGAGGGCTAATAGAAATCCTTGGGTAACAGAAGAAATATTGAATTTAATTGATGAAAGGAGAAAATATAAAAATGCAGTAAATGAAGCAGGCAAAAGGGAATACAAACGTCCCAAAAATTATAACGACAGGAAGTGCAAAACGACTAAGCAGGGTTGGCTAGAGGACAAATGTAAGGATGTAGAGGCTTGTCTCACTAGGGGTAAGATAGATACTGCCTACAGGAAAATTAAAGAGACCTTTGGAGAGAAGAGAACCACTTGTAGGAATATCTAGAGCTCAGATGGCAACCCAGTTCTAAGCAAAGAAGGGAAGGCAGAAAGGTGGAAGGAGTATATAGAGGGTTTATACAAGGGCGATGTACTTGAGGACAATATTATGGAAATGGAAGAGGATGTAGATGAAGACGAAATGGGAGATAAGATACTGCGTGAAGAGTTTGACAGAGCACTGAAAGATCTGAGTCGAAACAAGGCCCCGGGAGTAGACGACATTCCATTAAAACTACTGATGACCTCGGGAGAGCCAGTCATGACAAAACTCTACCATCTGGTGAGCACGATGTATGAGACAGGCGAAATACCCTCAGACTTCAAGAAGAATATAATAATTCCAATCCCAAAGAAAGCAGGTGTTGGCAGATGTGAAAATTACCGAACTATCAGTTTAATAAGTCACAGCTGCAAAATACTAACGCGAATTCTTTACAGACGAATGGAAAAAGTGGTAGAAGCCGACCCCGGGGAAGATCAGTTTGGATTCCGTAGAAATACTGGAACACGTGAGGCAATACTGACCTTACGACTTATCTTAGAAGAAAGATTAAGAAAAGGCAAACCTACGTTTCTAGCATTTGTAGACTTAGAGAAAGATTTTGACAATGTTAACTGGAATACTCTCTTTCAAATTCTGAAGGTGGCAGGGGTAAAATACAAGCAGCGAAAGGCTATTTACAATTTGTACAGAAACCAGATGGCAGTAATAAGAGTCGAGGGGCATGAAGCGGAAGCAGTGGCTGGGAAGGGAGTGAGACAGGGTTGTAGCCTCTCCCCGATGTTATTCAATCTGTATATTGAGCAAGCAGTAAAGGAAACAAAAGAAAAATTCGGAGTAGGTATTAGAATTCATGGAGATGAAGTAAAAACTTTGAGGTTCGCCGATGACATTGTAATTCCGTCAGAGACAGCAAAGGACTTGGAAGAGCAGTTGAACGGAATGGACAGTGTCTTGAAAGGAAGATATGAGATGAACATCAACAAAAGCAAAACGAGGATAATGGAATGTAGTCAAATTAAGTCGGGTGGTGCTGAGGGAATTAGATTAGGATATGAGACACTTAAAGTAGTAAAGGAGTTTTGCTATTTAGGGAGTAAAATAACCGATGATGGTCGAAGTAGAGAGGATATAAAATGTAGACAGGCAATGGCAAGGAAAGCGTTTCTCAAGAAGAGAAATTTGTTAGATTTAAGTGTCAGGAAGTCGTTTCTGAAAGTATTTGTATGGAGTGAAGCCATGTATGGAAGTGAAACATGGACGATAACTAGTTTGGACAAGAAGAGAATAGAAGCTTTCGAAATGTGGTGCTACAGAACAATGCTGAAGATAAGGTGGGTAGATCACGTAACTAATGAGGAGGTATTGAATAGGATTGGGGAGAAGAGAAGTTTGTGGCACAACTTGAGTAGAAGAAGGGATCGGTTGGTAGGACATGTTTTGAGGCATCAAGGGATCACAAATTTAGCATTGGAGGGCACCGTGGAGGGTAAAAATCGTAGAGGGAGACCAAGAGATGAATACACTAAGCAGATTCACAAGGATGTAGGTTGGAGTAGGTACTGGGAGATGAAGAAGCTTGCACAGGATAGAGTAGCATGGAGAGCTGCATCAAACCAGTCTCAGGACTCAAGACCACAACAACAACAACTGGCTAGTGCCATCTCTCTCGATTATAGGTAATCGATAGTCACTTCTTGGTACAGAGTTGACCGCCATATCTTGTTAGTTTCAATCCTTCTTCTTTTTTATTAAAATTATTTTCGTGCTTGTAGATCTCTATAACTTCTCTATACATGCGGGTATATCAGTGTGAGGTCCTAGCTGTCACGTTTGTCTCACAAACAGTAGGAACTGTAGATTGGGACAAATTGACGAATCAGATGTAGCGGAACACGTTTTCGAAGACGGTGATCACGAAATAAAATTTAGTGAGACAAACCTGATAGCTGGGACCTCACATTATTATACCCGCATGTATAGAGAAGCTATAGAGATCTACAAGCACGAAAATAATTTCAGTAACAAAGAAGAAGGATTAAAACTAGACAAGGTATGTCGGTCGACTCTTTACTAACGAAGTGACTATCGATTACCTATAATCGAGAGAGACGGCACTAGCGAGAGATAGTTTTAGAGTCGAAAGCACGTGATGATTTGTGGCGCCATCTAAGCGCTCTATATAAGCGGGACCTACAGCTCCTAGCAGCCAGTCGCCGACTCACCTCAGAAGATGTTGCCCGCAGTAGGCAACGAAACGTCAGGAAGGAGAAGCAGTTTTATATATGGACCACGGCAATTCAGCCCGGAAGTTTTAATTAATGGGATCTTTCTAAATTATGAATCAAGAAACTGATAGTTGCACTCCTCTTCAGAACATCAGAGTCCATACCACCAACAAGATCTAAGATGATAAAAAATATTTCGAATTTTGTACACCTTGAGAGTCTCGATTCAGTCCACTGTTCACAGTTTTGACAGTTCTCATATTTGCTCTTTCTTTGGTTTTGTAAGGCGTCATATCCTATACTGCTATCCTGTCTGGTGATGTGGCCTAGTGACGCATCGAAATTTACGACATTCTTTAAATGATGTGTAAGTTTATGAAAATGAATCACACACTTCACACGCAGCGATCGCATTGTATAAACTTTTATTGTTTCTGATCTTATGGAGCCTTATATAAGTGATTTATAACATGAAGTCAAAGCTTAAAAGCTTTTCACACACCTATTTATCTCGATAAAAAATACACAGTTGATGAAATGCACTTAGTTGATGACATTCACGAACCATCCGTGCATATCGGATGTGCAACATGCGCACTTTATGAAAGTATGAAAGTTTAAGTTTCTAATAGCTTTTTTCTTACTGCTTCGATTTCATGCTACTGCCGGTTACTTGCAGTTGTAAATATTGACTAGCTATGACGTGAAGCACTAGGTAAAGGAATATACATACACCGGTGTGCCAAACTTAAAAACCTAAGTAGCTGTCGCACGATGTGTCATTGCCAAGTAACATAGCCTGGACTATAAATAGAATGTACTGCCACACTATAGTGCAGGAACTAACAGAAAGGAATACGCAACGGGACGAATAAAAATAACAGTTTTAAACAAAGACATTAACTACACTGAAATCATCGCTATTCTTGATGCCTCCTGGGTGTTAGGAAAGGTAGGACATGATTCTCATTATGGTGTGTGCGACCACCGCGGCCAGCAATGCGTGCTCCGCAGTGTGCTTCTACGCAGGCAACAAGGTTGCTAAGGAGTTCTTGTGGTAGAGCGTTCCATTTCTCCACCAGTGCGACTGACACCTGCTGGGTAGTCATTGGTGTACGTGGACCTGCTGAAATGTGTCCACACAACGCATCCCACAAGGGCTCGATGTGTTTTAAGTCGGGGTGAACGCTCAGGCCAATCCACACGCCGAATATCTTTTCGTTACAAGAAATCCTCTGCCGTCACGAAATGTCATCCATGAAAATGAAGTCCGGACCAAAGTCACCTCTCAAAGGTCTCACATGGGGAAGGTGTAGACAGTACAATAATGTACCCCCAACTTGAATCCCATCGTGCATGCAAGTCCACATGCATGAACGACGGTCCAGCTTGTGGAGGAAAAGAACCCTCTACTACGAGAACTTCTCAGAATTTTATGGCTAGCAAAAGCACTTTGCACAACTTTCACTGCGTCTTTGTAGATCTCGCAGCCTCTTAAGAACCTTCAACTGCCGTTTTGATGTTATTTTGTTACACTGCAATCAGTTTCGGTGACTCAATACGCCACTTTCAGGCCTTAACTAACGTTGAGGGGTTGAACTCCAATAATATAAACGAGGCCATCAGTGGTCATTGAACTGGCGTCCGTAGAATACCGTAAAACAGATGTAGTGGAACTTCCTGGCAGATTAAAACTTTGTGCCGGATCGAGACTCGAACTCGGGACCTAATTCTGCATGGTCTGCTGGAGGGCTTCTGTGAAGTTTGGAAGAAGGGAGACGAGGTACTGAAATGAAGCAGTGAGGGCGGATCGTGAGTCGTGCTTGGGTAGCTCATATGGTGGAGCACATGCCCGCAAAAGGCAAGGGTCTCAATTTCAAGTCTAGCTCCGGCACAAGGTTTTAAACTGGAAGTTTCATAGCAGCGCACACGCCGCTGCAGAGTGAAAATTTCATTCTAGAAACAGATGTAGTGTCTACACCCATCAACTAATAGTTAATTTCATTTCCCCCTCTCAGCGTTTGTTAAGGCCTGAAGATAGTGAGCTGAGTCACTGAAATTGTTAGCATTACAATAAAATAACGTCAAAATGATGGCTGCAGGTGTTTCATTTTATTACTTAAGTGAACGGACTAAGTCTCGCTGGCCATTAGTCACAAGGCTTGACCTACACAAATGTTAAGATCCATGTCCTTTTGTAATGACCAGCGGAGCATCCGGAATCGTTGTGTCTTGAGTGTAATTATTGTAATCAAACGAGAGTGTCACTTCTGTTCGTCTCACTGCGTACTTCCTTCAGTTACTTTCTGAACTATTCTGTTGCAGTTGAGCCGGCCGCTGGTGGCGGAGCGGTTCTAGGCGCTTCAGTCTGGAACCGCGAGACCGCTACGGTAGCAGGTTCGAATCCTGCCTCGGGCATGGATGTGTGTGATGTCCTTAGGATAGTTAAATTTAAGTAGTTCTAAGTTCTAGGGGACTGATGACCTGAGATGTTAAGTCCCATAGTGCTGAGAGCCATTTGAACCATTTGTTGCAGTTGATTCTATTTATGATACTAATTCCATTGAGCTTTCGTAGCTAAGTATTCGTTTTTACACCAGTGCATAAAAACCCACAACATTCGCCCTTCAACTGTAAACCACATAATCCTTTACAGAGAAGCTTTTCCATAAAGGGAAAAAAACTTATTTGTGCGATTCTGGGTTTCACGCCCGTCAATGGTCCGGATCGTGAAATTCACGTTGTGACGTCACAATACTCAACCAGAGTACTCCTGTCTTTCAGACAGTCTCCCTTCTAGGGAGAATAGGCGAAAACCAGGGGACAACTTGGCCACTGGAGTTGAATGGACAGCATTCCGCTGCTGCTTGAAGACAGCGGTGGGAACTGCTTACAACGTCGTAATTTGGGTTTTAGCTCTGTCTACCAGAGGCATCTACACGGATTTATAACATCAAACGAGAAGAACTCTTATTGGTTGCACGATCTTTCCCTTCAGATCAGTTTGGTTCACGGCAAATAAACTCAGATTGGTGATTCATGAAGTCTTTCCGGCGCAATGAATATTCTTTGACTTTTTGGGATTGCAACCGCGGACACTCACTTAAAGATGGCTGGACGGTTGCCAGCCGATATATTGCAGCAATAAGTCAACATCACCGGTTGTAATTCAGAAATCTCATAGAAAACTCCGATTTGCTAACCTTATTTGCAATTAGTGGTGTTTCTTTTCGTATTTGTCTTCCACCACGACTAGTTCCTTAATTATTCACGTCCAGACGGTTTGCTTGTATTGTCATTCAACTGACGGAATTTTGATTCTCAAAACATATCCCTGAAATCTTACGTAAAAGCTAATCATAATGAGGAGGATGAGAGCTGGCTATCACGCGGGAGTTTCACTCTCTGTCTAGGTAGAGATGCTTTTTTGTGGTCTGTTACGAAGTGTGTCCTGTCTACCTACTAAATTACATCCAAAGAGTACAACACTGGTTGCATTACTAATGAACTTTCTACTGTGGGGTATTATTGTAAGTCTAATTTTCGACCTCAAACCGTATCCTTACGTATGTGAACTTTCATATAAAACAATCACCCCACTGACGATAAATTAGCAGTTAATCACAGGCGTGTCCTTGCGTTGCACCGAGAATTATCGTGTACCGAGTCCGATTGAAATGAAACGTGAGTGATACTGCAGACTCTTCTACTTGCCACATACGTTCAATTACACCTAATTACCTTCACAGTAGGACAGCTCTGCGCACATCTGCATTCGTGCGTACCAGTGCTCCAAGTATTTCTGAATACAGTTTTGAGAGCAGCTGAGTCGATGTTGTCACCTGGCTGACAAGGGGAGGCCGCCAATTGTGAAATTCAGATTCGATTCATACTGCGCATAACAAAAGCTCATGGCCAGAGGTGTAATGGGGCAAAGCACCAAGATGCACTTCTCAGCCGTTGTCGAGAAAATCGACAGTTAAAAGAAACCGTTGTGGTGAAATACTCTCTACGATTAATAATTTTCTACAACGTCGTGGTGCAGCGGTAAGCGCTCGGGTCCGTAATCCGAAGGTCGCCGGATCGAATCTTGCGCCATGCAACATTTTTTTAGTATTTGTTTTTTGTAATTCAAATGCTTTTTTAGTATTTGTTTTTTTTTGGAATTCAAATATATATATATATATATATATATATATATATATATATATATATATATATATATATATGTATATGTATATAATTCGCGGCAATCAGTTGCAACAATTATGCATATAATAAGTTGTTGAAAGTCGTTTCTCGTGGAAAAACTGGCGACTTCGAACATCATTATGTTTTCCGTAAACAAAGTTGCATTTCACAAATGTTATTAGTTGTCTTCATAATGTTAACCACGTATAGTAAACGGAAGACGTAGAAACGATATTTCGAAACGAATACGTATAGTGTAAGTCAAACGTTCGAATTAGAACAGAGACCCCACGAACACAAATCTGCTGTGGCAGGTATGAAATATAAACTCCGTTACTCGCTCGTTACACATGAAGGACAGATGTTGAATGGGCCGAAACGAGCAGCTGCATAACAGCGTAGTTGCGTGCTAACTTCGAAAGAAGGTAGATGCGGTCCCTAGCGCAACTTATAACATCGTCGAAAATCAGTGCGGACGGGAGAGCTTTGGTATACCCTGTTAAACAAACGGAAAAATGGAGGCGGTACAATTGGAGAGCGATCCGCCTTCACCAACATGCATAAGCAATTCATTAATAGTTCATATATATGAATTACAAAAACTAATAAAAAAAATTGCATGGCGCGAGATTCGATCCGGCGACCTTCGGATTACGAACCCGAGCGCTTACCGCTGCGCCACGACGCTCTAGAAAATTGTTAATCGTAGAGAATATTTCACCGCAACGGTTTCTTTTAACCGTCGATTTTCTCGACAACGGCTGAGAAGTGCATCTTGGTGCTTTGCCACATTACACCTCTGGCCATGAGCTTTTATTATGCGCAGTATGAATCGAATCTGAATTTCACAATTGGCGGCCTCCCCTTGTGAGTGAAGGACTACATTTGTCGTAAAATGCTGGTAATTGATTTTGCCTCTTTCACACAGTTTAACCCCAAACAGATGGTACGGTAATACTCCTTGAGAAATAATTTCGTTTATGTTGATACAATGCAAAGGTGACATTGCAGCTGGGATGTGCCACATTTGATGCTAAGACTTTACATCTACCTGTATACGACCAGCTTCACATGTTGACACAACCGCTCGTGGAACAAGGTGCACCTGTGACTCATGCTTTCATACATATGGTCCACAAAACGCTGGCGTCTACTGAATAGTTACTGTTTCGGCCAGAACTAGTGCAAGAAGATTTTCTTCCGACTTTCCTGGTGTTACATTTACAACATTCTTCATACGGCTATACGGCAACAAGTCGACGGGAGTTAAATCAAGCGTGGCGAAAACTTGGCCCATCTCGACCTATCTACCTTCCATTGTAGGTTTGGCTGAGACAACGGCGGACGCCACCTGCAAATTTGCGGGTGCCCCATCATCTAGCAGCCACATTTTCCGACTATGGAACAGTGGCACATCTTCCACTAACTCCACCAGCACGCCTTGGAGAAAAGGTATATGAGATCCGTTTAGTGGTACTACGAAACAAGTAAGATATTTGGAAGCGACCAGGTTTCAAATCTATTTTATACGCAAATGGTACATTTTGGGAATTGAGTTACATAACTCAACTTCATTAACGAATTCCCACATATAGCTCGCCAGAAGCGTAAAGATGAAATTGTGAAGTATCCTGCATCCATACAAGACTATATAATTATGGTATTCTTGTGAATGAATGACGAATTATAGGAGTAAATGTAGCACCGCGAAAATTAAATCACGTTGCCGGAGAGTATTTCGTGGAACTACCCTCAGAAAAAACCACTGCCTTCCACAGTCAAAAGAATTGTTTTTTAAAATATAATCATAGAGCCAGCTCCAGGGTTTATATATTTCGGCTTTGACTTACGTTATCATTAATCTCGTGATCCTAGCCATAAAGATTCAGCATTAGGCGTTTCGGGTGTTTCAAACCAAGGAAATAAATTCTGCTTCGGTTCTGAAAGATAATATCGATAGCATTCTTAACGCATGGGAGAAAAAACAAAGCTCTAATGTCTTCCTATGTGAAACAAATAAACAGGACTGAGAAAGGCACTCGGTCATTCGCTACTTGATCATTAAATTAGTGCGGACATTTGAGAGGAGATAGGAATTCATAGCATCACTGTTAAAATGATGAAGTACAGGACTGAGTGATTACAGCACTTGTAGGGCGTGACAGAATCTAGGACAACAGTGGGGCAACAAAGTTCGTTTGACGGGCCTCATACGACTAGGATAAGTTGATCCGTTGATTTGGGGGAGGGGACAAAACAGCGAGATCATCGGTCTCATCGGATGAGGGACTGATGGGGAAGGAAATCGCCGTGCTCCTTTAAAGCAACCATCCTGGCATTTGCCTAAAGGTAAATCACGAAAAATCTAACTAAGGACGTCCGGACGCAGGTTTTAACCGACGTTCTCCCGAATGTGAGCCCAGTGTGTTAACTACTGCGCCACCTCTTTCCGTCGTCAAGACATAGTCAGTATGGTCCTTATTCGTAACTCGTGTCAGAAGTACGAAACAGATAGTGAATATAATGGATATGGAAAGTGTTGTGTACATAGTTCCGCGTAGTCAGCGCGTACACAACTTTCCCAATAGAGCGCGCCCCGCTAAGCACAACAGCACAGGCGCAGCGCTCGTCCGTCTCCGCACTACGAGATGGCGCTGTCTTAGAGACGGACCAAATTCTGCTTCCGCCGATCCGCGTATTAATATGTCTCGCAGCCAATGAGATTCCTGCTAACGTAGAGCCTTTTCTCCTCGCGTATCACACTCGCGCTGTGATGCCTGAACGCGCGAAGTATTACAACGTGTGTACAGACCGATTAGTCTACTTGAGTCTGCATTAGTCTGCATTTGTCTGCATTATTCTGTACCAGTCTGCATTAGTCTGAATTAGTCTGCATTAGTCTGTAGTCAAGTTTCAGTCTTCGCCTAATAAGATTATCATATTCCTGTACATAGCCATGAAGAGAAATGTACAGACACTTTGTCAAGAATCAGAGATATGTGAGAATAAGATTAACGTACCAAGACCATAGGATCTTCAGATTGTCAATTGTAAACAGCATCCAGAATCAAGTTACATAATATCTATGATTTTTATTATTTTAATAAGTGTGTGTGAAAATTAATCAAGTTCTGTTTAAAGTTGGTCAGCGTCAATCTGTTACTCTAAGCGTGCAAGTGGCATTTCTATCGTCTGACCTAACTGCAGAAGATAAACACGCCACGATAAGACCACGAGACATATTGCTGACACTCGCCTACTTCGTTAGAGCGACAAGTCAAACAATCTGATGGTGTGTGTACCGAAGGTCTTACAGTACGCACACCACAGAAAGTATGCAGACGAATTAATCAGCTGACAAATTTATAATCAAGGAAGGTAAAACAAAAGGTTAAAGCGATGTGCAGAAAGTAAATAGACTTAATTATTTACACTCTGTACAACATTTAGAGTAATTAATACCAACATTTGTCTACACTGAACTCTATTCGTTTCCAGTTCAAACATAGCTTCCGTGATTTTCCTTCTTCCTCACATGTAAGGTGTAGACAATGGTTTTCGAGTTATTTGGCTTGAGGTTATTTTCCTCATAACAGTGTGTCACAGTTCTCTTATGACGGCCTCTACTAAATTTCAAACTGCAACGCATCTCTCGACGAGTTGTGCCGTTAGAACCCCTGAAGTTCCAGAAACAGCTACGCAGAAAGTGAAAGCGCTAGCACTGCTGCAGCAGATATCGTCGATGCGAATGCCAAAGCAAAGACTGAGCAGGAGTTTTTGCCAGCAAATTGATCTCAGTCCTGGATCACCCACCTTAGTCACTTGTAATACGTTCAATAGCAGCCACTTTCGAAAAGTCGCAACGAGTGGAAGGAGGAATGCGCCGGAGACCCTCTGCGATGAGTCCCCAAGAAGAGGGACATTGCAGTCATTCTGCATTCACACAGCAGGAAGCAGGGCCGACGTCATCGCCTCGCTCAATGAGGGACACGACGTGATGGGCCCATCTGACAACGAGAAGCGTGCCGAGAGTTGGATACGTATAGGCATTAGGACGGAATGCCGAGAATGTACAGGCGAAAGCATCTCAGTTGCTCCTGGCCGGACGGCATTCATTTTACCTGCCTCAGAAATCAGTAATTCGGCGACATTTCCTGCACCCCTTGGCCACAGCAATGAGCGTCCACAAAGCGCGGAGAATTGGCGCCGGGAGGGGTGTAAAAGAAGTCAGCTTTCTTAAGAAGATGTTTTCCTCGACAGTGAGGACATTCCTTATATATCACGGACGCTGTCAAATTTTGGGACGGAGCCTGTCCAGGGCTCAAGCAAAAAGAGTGGTTGTAAGGCGATTTGGCGTAGCTGCTCTCCCAACAGCCTCGGAAGAAAACATCTTAAGAATGTCAAACCGTGAGAAAGATGCCGATTCACGAGCCACACGCCAGCCCACTCCAGATAGGAAATTTCCACCACGAACGGAGAGGCGTGGTCAGGAAACGGCGATCTGTCGTTGAGCTGCATTGAAAATTTCGTCCGCCAATGACAACGCTGAAAGGAAGGATATTTCGAAGAGGATCAGAGTTGAGAGATGGGAGGAGAAGCGTGAGGATGGTTGTGGAGACCTCACGGAAGCGAGAGGACATGAGCGCTCTTCCACACATCACCAACATCCGCTCCGGCCGGAGTGGTGGAGCGGTTCTAGGCGCTACAGTCTCTAACCGCGGGACCGCTCCGGTCGCAGGTTTGAATAAGGCCTCCGGCATGGATGTGTGTCATGTCCTTAGTTTAGTTAGGTTTAAGTAGTTCTTAGTCCCAGGGGACTGTTGTCCTCAGATGTTATGTCCCATAGTGATCACAGCCATTTGAACCGTTTTTGAACCAAAACACTGTCAAAACGATCTCAACTGCGTGTTAATTCAGGGCAGACTATTTTGAATAAATGCAGTGATTCTGCGAACATAATCGACAACATTTGTTTTTAAACGCCACAGTCCTACCGAAACTGACCTCACTGGGCAGACTGAAAGTATTATCAGAGCAGTGAGATTTTGTTCCGGCGTCGAGAATATTTTACTCTGAGTTGCTAGAGGAGAGCGGTTGGTAATTTGTATACATGATACCGGAAGACTGAGAGAAAGAATTTTAGAACACCAAGGCTTGATTGCAGTAAGTAGATTCAGTTGTACCTAGGATGCTCACTTGTTACACCGAGGTAAAGGGGCTTTCACAGGCCGTAGAGTGCGTGAAACCAGTCTTGGACTAATGATCGCAACAATGCACGTGGATGGAGGCAGTGCCACCTTTGGAATAGATGGCATGACCAATAAGGATCCGTAACAGGCCTAAGGATGTAATCCCTGAAGCTGATGGTGGTGTCACAACACAAACTGGATTCAGCAGCTGATCACACGGGTACAAGGCTTTCGCTTCGGCAACGTGTTCGAGGCGCACAGTAGCTCTATCGTCGATGGCGACCATCCAGTCTGGATCCGCACGACCAGCCGCGGACAGAAGCCGCGCTGTGACGCCGAGCTCGTTACTGGCAAGCCACTTCTGTTCCTCCCTCCACTCCAACACGTGTGCCGTAAGCCGCGCAACAAACCGGTGCGGCACCCACGCGGAGCCCTTAATCCCCACGCGGCTACACAATCGCGTTCATCACAGCCAACAGTTGCAAATGATTAATCCAATTCGCCGATTTACCGCCCGTCGCGCCTGCGCGAGCTCATCCCGGCCTCACAGGCGGAGTTGCAGGCGGAGGTTGAGGCGGGCCACCTCGTTGCTGCGGCCCGCCGCCTGGAATTACGCCGCCTCCTCCCCCACCCTCCGCCTACCCCCCGCTGCGCCTGTTCGCTTCTCAATCCGCTCTACCCCTCCGACCGTCCCCACCTCCCTCTCCGCGCTGTGGGGCACCTCCGCCCTCCCCTGCGACGTCAGCCAGCTTTGCCCAATCTGCATAGGTAAACCGGTGCGCGGGCCGATAATACGGCGAGCGCCGCCGCCCGCCCACCCTGTTGTGATAAGCTGATAACCTTGTACCATATCGATGGAAAAGAAACATGGCACATGCACTCTGTCACTCTAGGCCGAGCGGATAGAGGTCGCGCCGAGGCCTGCTCTGAAAATGGCTGTCGATGTTGAGACTGCTTAGCTCAATTAAAACTACATGATAACGCTGCTCTAGTGAATGCCTTACAACAAACATTTCTATTTCTGAATTATCTTCCCGCCATCTGACTGAAATAACTTCACATCACTATCATGATTTTGGCCTTAAAACTTCATCAAGTACAACAATGCTGGGTGTAATAATACTTCGTTAAGAGAAGTCATGGAGGATAATGGAATGTAGTCGAATTAAATCGGGTGATGCTGAGGGTAATACAGGCTGATCAAAAAGGCAGTATAAAATTGAAAACTTAATAAACCACGGAATTATGTAGATACAGAGGTAAAAATTGACACATGCCTGGAATGACATGGGGTTTTATTAGAACCAGGCGCTCTACCCCATATTGCTAGACGCGTGAAAGATCTCTTGCGCGCGTCGTTTGGTGATGATCGTGTGCTCAGCCGCCAATTTCGCCATGCTTGGCCTCCCAGGTCCCCAGACCTCAATCTGTGCGATTATTGGCTTTGGCGTTACGTGAAGTCGCAAGTGGATCGTGATAGACCGACATTTCTAGGGGTGCTGAAAGACGCCAATGACTCACCATAAATCCGGACATGCTTTACAGTGCTGTTCACAACATTATTCTTCGACTACAGATATTGTTGAGGAATAATGGTGGACATATTGAGCATTTACTGTAAAGTATATCTTTGCTCTGTCTTACTTTGCTATGCTGATCAGATGAAGCGCCATCTGTCGGACATTTTTTGAACTTTTGTATTTTTTTGGTTCTAATTAAACCCCATGTCTTTCCAAGCATGTGTGTCAATTTGTACCTCTCTATCTGCATTATTCCGTGATTTATTTCGTTTTCAAATTTATACTGACTTTTTGATCACCCGGTAGATTACGAAATGAGACGCTTAAAGTAGTAAATGAGTTTTGATATTTGGGGAGCAAAATAACTGAGGATGTTCGAAGTAGAAGAGATATAAAATGTAGACTGGCAATGGCAAGGAAAGCGTTTCTGAAGAAGAGAAATGTGTTAACATCGAGTATAGAGTTAAGTGTCAGGAAGCCATTCCTGAAAGTATTTGTATGGAGTGTAGCCATGTATGGAAGTGAAACGTGGACGATAAATAGTTTAGACAAAAAGAGAATAGAAGCTTTCGAAATGTGGTGCTACAGAAGGATGCTGAAGATTAGATGGGTAGATCACATAACTAATGAGGAGGTACTGAATAGGATTGGGGAGAAGAGGAGTTTGTGGCACAACTTCACTAGAAGAAGGGATCGGTTGGTAGGACATTTTCTGAGGCATCAAGGGATCACCAATTTAGTATTGGAGGGCAGCGTGGTGGGTAAAAAATCGTTGAGGGAGACCAAGAGATGAATACACTAAACAGATTCAGAAGGATGTCGGTTGCAGTAGGTACTGGGAGATGAAGAAGCTTGCACAGGATAGAGTAGCATGGACAGCTGCATCAAACCAGCCTCTCGACTGACGACCACAACAACAACAAGTGAAGTCATGGTCACAATCTACTGAACTGGGTCTCATAATGAAAAGATAAGTACAAAATCACAGAAATGTATGGCAGACAATTAACAAACATGTTTTCCTGCCAAAAAAACAGTTGAGCCACAGAACGAACATCAACACAGGAGCTACATGTGCACTGAACATGGTCTGAAAGTTTACTGTGGAAGTTATTGGTAGGCTGTTGGTCAAAAGTGAACCTCGTAGATTGCAAATAATAGACTTACAAACGATGCTGTTAAGTAACTTCCACTGTACATTTTCAGACCATGTTCACAGCGCATGTAACTAATATATTGATGTTCATTCTGTGGCTCAATTGTTTTGTGACTGGAAAACATGTTTACTGCCTATCTGCCATATATAGTGTCCCTTTCCATATATCTGACATGAACAATATAAATAACGGCAAAAGAACTATACATGCGTAATGTTTTGTGAAGTTTAATGCCTAATTGTGATACAGACAAAGTGACGAAATAACTTTAAAATAACTTTAAAGACAACTTACCGATTCTGATAATAGCTAAAAGACATTATTCCCCGTGATATAAGATCATATGTGTAAACTAAAGAACTGAACACTATAATATTTGTTTTATCATAAAAGGACTGGCAGACAATGAACTTAGTGGTGTTCTGATGTTTTCTTGTGTCTTAACTATTGTATGAGTACAGAACGTACGATTGTATTGCGATAGCTTTTGTCTTGCTCTCGTTTAATTACGAGAACGTAACTGATGTGTAAAAGAGTTACGAAAATATAATGAGCCAATAAGCTGATCTGGAGTGCACAGTAATCATTTAAGAAACCCATGCCACATTTATTATAACGGAAGAGATTTTTGCAGTCGACTGAGAAAGTTAGCCGCCATTACGTGGCGCCTTTAAACTTCTTATTTCCACAGGAAATACGACGAAGCCGGAGCATAAGAACTATTTAAAAATACTATCAAAATTAATTATCATTAAATCACTAGATTTATTTTATTTTAAAGTGACTGTTTTCAATGATACAATTTACTATAGGCCAGGTGCCTCTTTGCATAAATTTCATTACGCTAACGCATCTGATATTATTTGTACAGAACCTGGCGCTCGTTTCCAATCATAATTTTAAGTTTAATTTGGCAACCTGCAAATATAATACTGCTTATTTGTAATTGTTTCTTACGACGTTTGATGAAAGATAGCATTACGAAATTTAACTTCACGAATTTATTATATTCCTCATATAAATTATAGCAGAAATAGACATTACACATGCGTATCAGTGAGTTGTAGGTATCTTCACGCTGGGATACCCAGTTTAATAGATCTTGACGATGACATTTAAGAATTTTATTTATACCCAACATTGTTGTACTGATAGTGGCTTAATATCGAAATCATTAGAGTAATAGAAAACGAGGAAGTTTGTACAGTCAACTGACGGAAATGCGATTCAAATATTATTACATGATTGTGGCCCAAAATACGAAAACGTTATCAAACATTTCTATATACACACAGTGCAGTTGTAAATCCGTGCCCAATTTCTGTAGTATCAAGTGCTGTATTCTATTTTAAATGTAAAATGCAGTTACACAGAATACACCACTTAAAAGTAACATATCTAGACGTATGGTCGTGTAATTATATGGAAAGTCAGTACTTCTGAGGAAAAAGAAAGGCCCAGCATGAGACGGAAATATGTTGATGTGTTATACATGTACAGACCAAATGATTGCACAAAATTTGGATGATTTATTCAAGAGAAAATTCTTCACAAATTGAGCAAGTCAAAAATGCGTTGGTCCGCCTCTGTCCCTTATGCAAGCCGTTATTTGGCTTGGCGTTGTTTGGGAGAGTTGTTGGGTGCCCTCATAAGCGATATCGTGCCAAATTCTCTCCAGTTGATGGGTTTGATCACCCAGATCTTGATTTCGTTGAAGGACCTTGTCCATAATGCTTCCAACGTTCTCAAATCGGAGGAGATCCGGCGAACTTGATTGACAAGGTAGGGTTTTACATGCATCAAGATAGCCAGTGGGAAGTGTCGCCGTGTGCGGGTGACATTGTCTTATTGAAATGTGAGCCTCGGTTGGCTTGCCTTGAGGGGCAACAAAACGGGGCGTAGAATACCGTCGACGTACCGCTACGCTGCAAGGGTAACGCGGATGATAACTACAGGGATCCTATTGAAAGAAATGTGACTCCAGTCCATAACCCCTGGTTGTTGCGCTTTATGGCGGGCGACAATGAGGTTGATATCACAACCCATGTCCGGGTGGTCTCCACACACGGCCTCGGCGTGGAATCTTATTGTCTTCAGTGATGAGTCTCGCTTCCATCTGAACCCCGACGAGCAGCGAAGAAGTATTTGGAGACGCCTCGGCCAGCAGTGCAATTAAGTTCCGGTTTTCGACGTCGCGCGTATGCTGAAACGTCAAATATTGAGATAAGCAGCCGTGGAACAGAAGATGATCAAAAACTTCTCACCCTGCATCCCTCTTAGGGAAAGTTTATCATAGGTCTCTGGGGCAATGAAAGGTACTTAACGACTGCAGAAAAATCCAAATCCTTCTCGTTTTCAGGGAAGATCGTCGGGCAGAAATGCATAATTATAGGCCTATATCGGTCTCCTCGCTCGAACTCGACAACTTGTACCTTTCGTTCGAAAACGCTATGCTCGAATTAAAAGCGCCCCCTAAGCGGCATGTACGATCTGGACAACTTCTACCTGCTCGTGGCAGATCAACTGCACAGACACGGCAAACTCTTCCGAATACGAACGGAGAGCGTGTACGATATCCGCCACTGTTTACAAATGGCTTAAAGAATACTGTAAAAACTGGTTCAATGCACCAAGTACAAAAGGAAACAAAATGTGTACAAACACAAAGGTTGTATACAAATTTAACATACAAAATAATTTTGTGAACACAAAAGTATTTCTTTACCTTTCGTCCTGCTCACGGCTGCTTTGCCAGTTTCACCATTTACGAGTACACCTAATTTCTACAGTAGGGAAGCTTGCCTTTTCCTGGTTTTTGAGTCCGTTTTGATTACATGGTCGTTTTCTTCAGAATTAATTCTTATACAGGTATCAGTATGTTCAAGCCTCAAACTTTTCACAGACTTGAAGATGTTTGTGTGAGAAAATATGCATGAAGCATTGAAACAAAAATATAAGCTTTTTTTAAACCCATGTTTTGCAGCTTCAAACGTGGTTGTACTCAATACACTCGAGGCATGAATTAAAAATGGCTTCAGTCTCAATTTTTCGTGTTTTATTCAGTACACGATGCACTTCGGACCCTGTGGGTCTATCTTCAGTTGTAATTCGTCTCAATAAATGCTTTATTTGCTCTCTTGGATGAGATGAAATGCATATTCCTGTCACGAAAAGGTTTGATGTTGGGTTACGAATTTTGAAAAAAGAACTTGAGAACTCGTTCCATGACCAAGGCACATTGGCTCACACGGTGCCACGGAATTTGATTAATATAACAAATATTGTAAGAGTCAGAGAGACGGTAATGTGTCCGTGGCCGGCATCGTGAATTGTCACAGAAAGCAATGATTATCGAGACCTACATATCCAACTTCTGGAACTGTGATGTGGAGAGCTACTGAATATGAAATGAGGACTGATTTGGTAATTCTTGTTCCCCGAATGTCATGCTCAGTTGTCATACTGAGACATTATGAGAAACCGGTGAAAGTACTGACAAGTCGCTTAGGCTAGGAATAGCACTTGCAACGTACGTCCGCCATTATTTGATGTATGTATTCCAGTATCTGTAAAGAGTTTTCGATAGTGTGCGCCACAGACTTTTTTGGAAGAATATACCATCATTTGACAGTATATTACTGCATTATTGTTCCGCACCATCTATATTTCGGTTTTTACGCCAGCCAAAAGCAGGCAAAGAAGACTTGGACAAGCTCTTTAAGATATACATCGGCTGTGCTCCAAACGTACTTTGTCAGATATTTCTTCCTCAAATTAAGGTACAAATTTGATACTTGGCCAGATTTGCCATTTTCCCAGTGGTATTCTGCTTTGTACATCCTGCTCGCCCCGTCCGTCATGAGACATTTTAATGCCTACGGATCAGAAATCCTTAGATTCACCTACTTAGTGATCAACAGTTCTGATTTACGTTTCCCGTTGTTCTCACTACTGCTACATCTCATTCCTTTCGTCTTCCTTCGATTTACGCTCAATCCATATTTTGTACTGAATTGACTATTCATTCCATTCACCACATCCTGTAATTCTTCCTTCACTGAGGAGAGTAATGTCATGAGCAGATCTTATCATTGGTATCCTTTAACCTTGAATTTTAATACCGCTCTTGAACTTTTCCTTTATTTCCATCATTGCTTCTTCGATATGTAAATTGAACAGTAGTGGCTAAAGACTACATTCCTTTATTACACCCTTTTTGATCCGAGCATTTCATTCTTGGTCTTTCATTATTATTATTATTTCCTCTTGGCTCTTGTACATATTGCGTATTACCCGTCTATCTCTATAGCTTACCCTCATTTTCTCAGAATTTCCAACATCTTCCATAATTTGACGTTGTCGAACTCTTTTTCCAGGTCGAAAAATCCTATGAAGGTGTCTTGATATTTGTTCAGTCGTGCTTCCTGCATCTACCATAATGTCAGACCTGCTCTCTGCTGCCTTTACTTTTCCTAAAGCTGATCGCCATAGAAAAGATTCCAAATTTTCTTTTCAATTCTTCTGTTTATTATTCCTGACAGCAACATGGATGCATGAGCCGACTTTGCAATAATTATCGCACTTATCTGCTCTTGCAATCTTCTGAAATGTGTGGATGATGTTTCTCCCAAAGTCTGATAGTATGCCGCCAGTCTCACACATTTTGCACTCCGACGTGAATAGTAGTTACGTTCCCACTTCTGGCAATTATTTCAGAAATTTCGATCGGGTGTTATCTGACCTTTCTGCTTATTTTATCTTACGCCTTCCGATGCTCTTATAAATTCTGATTCTAATATTCTTCGCTAGTGACTTCTGTTTCTTCTTCTAACACTTCATCAGACAAGTCGTCCCACTCATAATTCCTTCAATGTATTCTTTCCACTCTCAGCTCTCCCCTCAGAATTTGACACTGGAATTCCCAAAGCACTCTTAACGTTACCGTTCTTCCTTTTAATGTCAACGAAGGTGTTTGGATTTTTTAATTATGTTGAATCAGTTCTACGGACAACCATTTTTTTTTCGTAGGAGAAGAAGAACGTATTACAAAAGGTCGATATAAAAAGCTTTACTGTAGATAACTAGTTTCTACTTCACAACATCTCGCTTCAGTTACGCCTAAAACTTTTCCACTAAATTTCCAGGTACACAGAATATGAAGATCTGAAGATGCTAACTCAGTTTTACCGAAACAGACGATCTACAATACAGCTTTTTCCAGCGACCTCGGCTGAGAAGTTCTTCTTCTCCTAAGTAGTCACTAAAGATCTCCCCATCGAGCTCGACACGAGTAAACGAATTTCTTTCCTGATTTCTTCCCGTTTTTCATGCAATCATTTCGCTTTAGCTTTCCTGTGCGTCCTATTTATTTAAATTCAAAGTGATTTGTGTTTCTGTCGTCCTGAATTTCCCAGAACATTTATTTACTTTCTTCCTTTGTCGTGAAGTGAAGTACTTTTTCGTACCTACGGTTTCATGGTGCCTTCTCAGTATCTTCCTTGTACCTACGTTTTTCTTGCCTTTTGGAGGTGCCCGTCGTTCTTCAACTGAACTGCCTACTGAGTTATTTATTATCACAGTGTCAATAGCCTCAGATAAATTCAGGCGTACCTATTCATTCCTAGCCGGCCGGTGTTGCCGTGCGGTTAAAGGCGCTTCAGTCTGGAACCGCGTGACCGCTACGGTCACAGGTTCGAATCCTGCCTCGGGCATGGATGTGTGTGATGTCCTTAGGTTAGTTAGGTTTAATTAGTTCTAAGTTCTAGGCGTATGATGACCTCAGAAGTTAAGTCGCATAGTGCTCAGAGCCATTTGAACCATATTCATTCCTCGGTATTTCCGTATGCTACGTCTTTGCGCGCTCGTTCTTTCTGACCAAACTCTTAAACTTCAACCTCTTATTCATCATTACTTAATTGCGATTTGAGTCTACATTGATCAATCAGAACATTATGACTACCTACCAGATAGCCTGTATGTCCACATTTGGCATTGGTAACAGCGGTGACGCGTTGTGGCATGGAAGCAATGCCGTAAATCCCGGGGAGTGGTGCGGTGGGCTCTACAGCCACGTTCAGTCACATCCCAGATGCTTTCGATAATGTTCAGATCTGGCGAGTTGGGAGCCAGCACATCAATTTGAACTTGCCACTGCGTGCCTCGAACTACTTCGTCACTTATCTAGCCTTGTGACATGGCGCATTATCTTGCTGAAAAATGCCACTGACATTAGGGAACGCGATCGCCATGAAAGAGTGTACGTGCCTGCAACCAATGTACGATATTCCTTAGCCGTCATGGTGACTTGCGTGAGTTTCTCTGAACCATGGGATGTCCGAATGAATGTTCCCCAGGGCATAATGGAGCCGCCGCCAGCTTGTCTTCGTGCCGACGTGTAGGTGTCAAGGAGCTGTATCCCTGCAGGGCTACGGATTCTTGCCTTCGCATTGATATGACGTAGAAGGTATCGAGATTCGTCAGACCACGGAACGCTCTGGCACTGCGCCAAGGTCCAGTGCCGATGATCATGTGCTCGTTTCACTTGTAGTTGCCGATGTCGTGGTGTTAAAATGGGCACATGTTTGGGCCGTCGGCTGCAGAGGACCATCGTTAGGAGTGCTCGGTGCACTGTGTGTTCAAACACAATTTTACTGTGAGCTGCATTGAAGTCTGATGTTAGTCCGGCCTCAGTTAGCCATACTCCTTGCTTTACCAATGTACTCAGCCTACGACAGGTTCGAATCCTGCCTCGGGCATGGATGTGTCTGATGTCCTTAGGTTAGTTAGGTTTAAGTAGTTCTAAGTTCTAGGGGACTGATGACCACAGATGTTAAGTCCCATAGTGCTCAGAACCATTTGAACCATTTGAACCATCAGCCTACGACATCCGACATCTGTAATGAGGGGTAGCCACCTAACCGCACGACGTCTGGACATAATTTCCCCTTGGTTTCACCACATGATGAAGACACTCACCACAGAACTCTTTGAACAACCTACAAGTCGTACAGTATCCGACATGCTAATGCAGAGCCTTCCGGCCATCACAGTCTGCCCTCGATCATAGAGAGATCGCACGCCTTCCCCATTCTACACACGAACAGCGCGCTCACTTTGCTGCATTGACTGTGCGTGTGTCTCTCTAGCAGTCATTCCTCGTCAGGTGACTCTGGTATCGGCCGAACGGGTTTGTATTGGTAATAGGTCGGTTGTCATCTGACCGCTGTATATCTGCTCCTGGGAATGCCTTACAATCCAGTATCTGATTTTGGAATCACCATCAGATTATAATGTAATCTAACAGATATCTTACGGGTATCTGTCGGTCTCTCCCAACTATACCCCTCCTCTTATGATTCTTGAACAGATATTCGCTATTACTAGCTGAATTTTATTGCAGAACTCAATTAGTCTCTCTCTCCTTGTCCCAAGCCCATATTTTCCTGTAACTTTTTCTTCTGCTCCTTCGACTATTTTCGAATTCCAGTCACCCGTGACTTAGATTTTCATCGTCCCTTACGTACCGAATTACCCTCTCAATATTCTTCTATGCTTTCCCTATCTCTTCATCTGCTGCTTGCGACGTCGGCATCTACAACTGAACTGTTATCATCGGTGTTCGTTTGCCGTCGATTCTGATGACAGCAACCCTAACACTTAACTGTTCACAGACCCTTCACGCTTGATAAGAAGGAACGAAGCTCTTTAGAAAAATCGTTACTCTGAGACGAGACCATTGCAACTAAAAATATGTCTATGATACTTATAACTGGTGTGAATATTGTTTTTAACGACGACAGGTTACATAATTAGAGACAATTAAAGGAGAGAAGCAATTTCATCGTATGATATGTCATATGAAATGTAATAACATCGGCGAACACCGGAATAGGCTGCTTTTCAAACCTTACATCTGTAAGAAGAATTACAAATGAGTTTAATAAATGTTGACACGTAAATTTGACAATACTATAAACCCTTGACAGAACGAAGGCAGCATGTCTTTGCCTACCCCTTAGGTGATTTATACAGAGTATGGGTAGTGAGAATTAACTTTTTCATATATATTTATAATTACGTGCAAACTTTTAACATGTTGCATGACCGAATGTAGCCATGCTTCTGGACTTTGTTAATATCTTGCTTAATTCTGTGTCGTGATGTCGGTTAGAGGCCACATATTTATTGCATTAATTTTTATTCTAATCTAATACATTGAATGTGTATATAATTCGGTTCATTATCGATTTTGGTCATTATTTAAGGAAATGACTCGGAGTCAGTTGTGTGTGGCGTCACAAAAATGGCGAGCAGTAGGACGCGCGAGATCTTTCCTTGGTCACAATTACTTTGTGTTTTCTTTAATCAGAGTTGATGATTGTGCTTTTGTTGAGTGACTAATTGAAATAAATATAATTACGGAAAATCATGTTAGTGTCAGATTTTCTAAGAAACGACACAGCAATCTTTTATTAGATACCGCAGTTCTAATTAAGGTTAAGTCATCTGTTAAGAGATAGATTAACTTCAACTAATTAATCACAGTAATTTTAGAATATATCCCTAAGTAACACGCGCTTCCTGAAACTTGGTTAAATTCTCGACAATTCTGGTTTATAAGGTTATTGATAGAAAAAGTTCTCTTAAACGTTTATTCATACAAAATTCCGCACACGATTACCAATATAATGTATCTACGTGTATACAGGTTATCTGCATGAAATTGGCTACTGGAACATGCCAGAGGTATCAAATCGTGAGCGATAATTTTTGCGATGTACTTAAATGAATAGTTTGGTTAGTAAGCAGTATTATAAATTCTGTTTGACGTTTTTCCCTAGAGACAGATTCACTACCCTAAAAAAATATATAGCTACATAGGCAGTGTAAATCTGTTGCGTGGACTAGACAAGTTAGGATCTATGATACTGTAATCTGACTGGTGTTTCATTTGCTTCTGGAAGTGAAAATATTCGGGCACTAGTATAACGATGTGTAAAATTTCTGCATCTGCTCACAGAATCAGAGTAATTTTCGTAATAGATTCTGAAGACTCTGAACTGAAACAAGCTGTTAAAGACATAGTAGATCCTTGCATCCGTTGGCATTGTGTTTTAAGTGGGGTATGATGTCAAACGGGCCGACTTGGAGTGGGAGAGGCATCACAGGACATTTTAATTTCCACTGTCTATACTTTTACAAACAAATTCATAAAACTTTGTCACCAAGACCAGGAAGGATTCAGGATTCCTTCTTATAGCAGTATTTTTTTTTGTTACAAGTTAAATATCATCATTTTTTCACACTTACTTTTGGCTTCATTTGTTGCTATAGTTACACTTTTGTTCATTAGTAAGAGAGATTCTTCCATGAATTTTTCACAGCATACAAACCATTCTTACAAATGTATGAGACTCTAGTATTTATTTAATTTATGAAAAAAAGAATGAGATGTTACATTTTAAACTTCATGTTTAGGAGAAACTCAAATTTTATAGTTAATTATCTCAACTTTTACCACAGTTTTTAATAGATTTGGAAAATTGTAGAGTACAAAATTCATCGAAGAATCTCTCTTACTAATGAAGAAAAGTGTAGCTACATCAACAAATGCAGTCAGTAGTAAATGAAAAATATTATTTTTTTTATTTTTTTCAACTTCTACTGCTATGAGTGTGAATCCTGAATCCTTGCTGGTCATGCTGACTAATTTTTATGAATTTACTTGAAAAGTATAGACAGTGGGAAATAAAATGTCCTTTAGTGACTCTCCCACTGTAGGTCAGCCCGTTTGCCATCCTGCCCCCTTAAAGAACTTCTTGGAACGACACGAATGATTTAGATTGTTTTCCAAACAATCACAGTTATAGCTCGACCACTAGCATGTTGGTAACAAGGAAATCAGTCTGTTCGGGCAATGACTGTTCATACAGACGATGGAATCAATCGATATATTTAGAAACTATCTCGAAGAAGACTATTTCCTGCCAGCCATAACCGCTCTGCAATTTAGTAAATTACCCAGCATCATAATCGGGCGACGTGAGTGGTCTTCGGCCATTCCCTAGACGCCAAAGCCGGAAACGAACGTTATGACCTTCAATACCTTCGTTTATTCTTGACATATAGTATATCTGGCTGCTGGATCTTCTAAACTCTCGTGTTACATGGATAACTGAAGACATTTGTGTAAAACAACATAGTATTTAACACCGTCAAGAAGATGATAAAAAAAATTAAAGACATCTGAGCCGGCCTACAAGTAGCCACCCTGACAGTATCGATGACTCACCCCAACTAATGACGCGTCCAATTAATAGCGACTCCCACTCAATTAATGATTAGCAGAAAGCGCGCGATTTTGCGCGATAATAGGATCAACTCCATTGGTGACTCGAGAACAATAGGGCTCAAATTAACCGGACACAGCTAATTAATTCGAGGCGGACGACCGCTCGCGTGCGGTCCCTTTTCTTATCCCCGGTTGTTCCCTAATAGGAAGGCGACCCCGCTTCCGTTCGGCTTTATTGAGGCCACCGCTGCGGCTCGTCAAGAATTTATTAAGGACGCGCGTGTATTCTATAGGCGGCGGCGATTCGAACCAGATCGATAGCACCCTCCTCTGATACTGACGGCTTCCCCGCCCCCCCACCCTCCCTCTACCACCACCACAGCGTAAGAGCCCTTTTCATGCGCCCCAATAATTATGGAAAACTGAATAGTCTGTGGCCAGACATGACTGCTCCCCAGCGCAAAAAGTGCCTACATAAAGAAAGCACCACTCTCCTCTTGTATGGGTCGCACCCTGCACATTCTTAGCTACTGCACTGTCTTACCACAACCCACCTTATTTAATCTGAAATGTGCCATCAGCAAAATCACATCAGTCAGTGGATCATCGGAAAAGTCGTGATGCTGCTGCTGCGCATAATGATGATCATACATTTCCTTCAGGTCCCGACAATTTGGTACTCAGTATTCTGCTGTAAAGATCGTTTTCTACTGATTTTATTAACCAAAGTGACTTCAAGATCAGGAAATCTGGAAATGTTCTACGACGATGATCACCGCAAAGGAATCCATATACTGGTTGTTTATAACTGAAGTACAGCTGCTCACAGAGGTACAGTGTTGGTTAGGATTATCGTATAGCAGAGGAACTTGGTAGATATTCTAATGCGCTATTGCGGAAAAGATTTACTATGCAAAAAAGTTAATTCCAATTTTGGGCACCAGGTGCAAATCTGGCTCTACGAATGTAAGGAAACCGTATAGCAATAATTCCATGTGTAATGGCGTAGAAATGGGACGTGCTCAGAGAAGTTCTAACAAGTGGGAAAGGCGTAATGTGAATTTTATTATTAATCGCCGCTTACATAACTTGTACAGTGTGAGCAACGGAAACGTCGACGAGGTACTGCATGCGTAAAATGGCGTGGTTAACAGTTGTTCACAGTATTTTCAGTAGAATCTGAGCAATGTGTTCCTGTACACTAGCCCTCACATCTGGTAGACACCAAACATGTCCTTTGTGAACCCGTTCTTTTAGAAGTTCTCAGAACCATAAGTCACGTGGATTCCTATCAGACGATCTCGCAAGTCATGCACCTGGAAAACCCCTGGAGATAACACATTCGTGGAAGGTTGCATTAAACAGATATTTCACTAGGCGGGTGAAATGACGTGTTGCAGCATCTTGCATGCGTTCTTGCAAAGGAGAAAGCCCATCCTGTACAAGAAGGTCTGGGTAAAGTGCAGACGTCACAATGCACATAACAGACCAACTGGGTGTGTTCTCTTCGAAGACGAACGTACTGAGAATAAATTTGCTTATGAGTCCACATCACACAGTCACATACGGCGGCTGCAATGGCTCATCGTGCACAACACGCAAATTGACAGTACCAAAAACTCAGCAGTTTGTGTTTTCACAGCACCCTGTAGTAAAATCACAAATCTTTTTATTTCATAGAATATTGCCCGGCCGTGTGTCATTAACTACTATCCGTGCCAGAAACCGAACAGCAGATTCAGAACATTGCTGCGGATCATGAAGTTTCATTTGCTGCATCGCCTAGATCTTGTACGTGTAATACAGACTGCGAAACCGCCCGTGCAATTGACCATGTGTGAACAATTCTCGTGACACTGCACTAGAAGTAGCACTACATGGAGCACGTGCTACGTGGTGAGTTACAGAAACAGAAACCTCGTCAATAACTTCCACCCGGCACGACGCCTTCTTCTTCCAGAAGCAACACCAAACCCATTCGCGTTTCGCCATTTAATTATCATCTTTAAATCTTTTAATGACATCGGGCCTCTCCTCGCACTTTTCAGTTGGCGACACTCTCTCAATGCAGCACTGCTGCCGTTCACATAAAATAAATTCACTAAAGGTGCACAATCTCTCACCTCAATAGCTCACACACGTTATGGCTTATTACATGACAGAGTGGATGTCATACCTTCACACAAACAATGTGCAACGCCAGATTTGCACCTGGGGCCCACAAGTGGAATTATATTTTTCCCGCATAAATCGATTCCACACTAACGCATTAGCATATCTACCGAGTTTCACTGCTGTACTATAATTACAGTTCATACTAGACCCCCATGAGTAACTTCACTATAAGTATAACCACCTGGTACAAGCTAGTTTCTTCATCTACACACATGGACGCCAGGTGTAGAAGTATGAAACCGGAATTTCCCTGTAGATAGTGCTAACCGTCAGTGTAGGGCTGTGAGACCACGTCGGCAGGTCCATTTGCATCCTGTAACGGCTGACGACTAATGTCAACGCACAGTATGCCAAGTTGTATACATCGGTATCTGTTTCAAACTCGTAAACGTGTCGAGTTTTGTGCGTAAGAACTACGATTGGAAGACGAAATTGGTTTTCTGTTTTTATTTGAAGAAAACTGCTGCGGAATCGCATCGAACACTCGCCGAAGCTTTCCGCAAACATGCTCTTGGGAGAACACAGCGTTTCGAGTGGTTCGAAAAATTCAAAAGTGGTGATTTTGACGTGAGAAACGACGAGCGGGGAAAACCACGGAAAACGTTCGAAGACAACTAATTACAGGCCTTATTGGATGAAGATGATACTCAACAGGACTACGCGGAACAGTTGAATGTGACACAGAAACCCGTTTATCTTCGGTTGAAAGCAATGAAAAAGTTGCAGAAAGTGAGAAAATAGGTTCCGCATGAACTGAATGAAAGATAGCAAGCAAATCGAAAGACCACTTGTGAAATGCTGCTAGCCGGATACAAAAGAAAATCGTCTCTCCATCGAATAGTGACAGACGATGAAAAATGGATGTATTTTGAGAATCCTATGTGTCGTAAATCGTGGGTGAATCCCGGAAAACCATCGACATCCACTGCAAGACCAAATCGCTTTGGAAAGAATTCAATTATTTGTTGTTAGTGGGATCAGAAGGGTCTCATATGATTACGATCTGCTAAAACCTGGTGAAACCGTTAACACTGGTCGCTACCAACAAAAAATGATCGATTTAAATCGATAGTTAGGTGAAAAACGACCGGCATATGCAAAAAGTCAAATTGATTCATGACAAAGTGCCGTAACACACAGCAAAATGGGTCATGGAAACGATCGAGGCGTGCAGTTGGCAAATATTAGGGCATGCGGCTTACTCTCCAGACTTGGCTCCGTCCGGTTATCAAAGAAACACGCTATCGCTGAACAACGCTTCAATTCGTATGAAAATGTACGAAAATGGCTTGCTGACTGTTTCGCTGCAAAAGAACATTTTTTTTTTTTTGGGTATGGCATTCATATCCTTCTGGAGAGATGGGAGAAATGTATAAATAGCAATGGAGATAATTTTGAATAAAATATTGTTGATCAGTTGCAAACAACAAACGTGTCATTATTGCAACCAAATTCTGGTTTCATACTTCTACACCTGGTATACATGTGTGGTTAGACCTCATGCAGCCAATGTGAGGATACTGTCTACTACATTTCACACACTGTTACAAATGCTTCAATGCATATTCCACGGGATGCAGAACGGGTGATCTAGGGTGAGAGTCGAGGTGTGACAAGATACCTAAGCATTCGTCAAACAACGAACGTATGCATATGGCCCTGCGGACACTCTTGTAGCGATCTTGAGAGATGGGAGTGTCCAAGTGAACACAATCATGGAGATCAATACTTAGACCGAGAACGTGTTAAAGAAGCTTCCAAAAAAAAAATTAAAAATAAAAAATAAAAATAAAACACTGTCCAACATAACAAACTTAAGGTCCATTCACTGCAGGTTCAACGACAATAAACGCCTCTAGTCTGGTACTGGCCAGTTTCTCCCTCCTTTGAACCACTGAAAGTATTCAACTCGATTGGGTTTTGCACGAGACGCGACTCCATATGTCTGTTGCACGCAGTTACCGACGCAGTATTATGTCGAAAATAGCTGAAATAGGCCTTTATTCATTGACAGCAACGATTATATTGACGGATGGGGAACCGAATGACAAGGAGCGAAACTCATCTACTGTCCCTATCGGTCAGGATCTATTTACGATCCCTGTACTTCACACTGTGTTACGTGACTGCGAGTGGTACAATTTGTAGACACATTAGACATTCAGCGTTAAGTTACAAAGAGGTAGAGCAACTCTATTGATGGTGCGGTCATGGCCTATCACGAGAGCTCCTTTCCACTATTCTGTCAAGTCTCCACATTCACACGTCTTCCTGTGCTGATTCCATTACTCCCGTGTCTTTCATCAGTGGTGGAAGAGCGTACAGCCGCCTTGTAACAGTTCCTCTACAGCGCGGTAAAGCCACCAGTGTTAGCTTTAAGGGAGTGACCGTTTTTATTTATTTACTTATTGCTAGGGAGAACCACGAACTGATGCCAACGTCACCAAATCGTTTACCGACAGTGGAATGGCGCCGTTGTTATTTGTTATAGAATGGCAGTAGACGTCAAGGAATAGTAGGAACTAAATTTATGTACAAGGTTGTGAGTAGTATATCTGTGTTTTTGTCAAATGGTTACAATAGTTGCCAATTTGGTTCGTTGATAACTTTTGTAATCATACAGAGTAATATTACTTTAACCATAATAGTATGCATTTTGTTTTCTTTACCCGCTAGTAGTCTTCTCTGTACTGCTTGACAGTTGGCGGGTACCTTACAGTGCGTTTATGTTACCTGTTCACTGTTCGTAGGAGATGATGAATCAAACCCACTGCGTCCGACCGGTAAACGTAACTTGCACCATCGCTGCTCGTCCAGATACTCGCTATGGTACTCGACAGGCGACGACGTCAAGATGGTCTATGTTACGCTTTGCGACCATCGACTCACGTCCTGAAGTTGAGAAGTGACTGGCTGCTCCAAGGTCACTCAAGCAGCGCTACGTTTGACTCTGCTAGCAGTTTGCTAGAAATGTGAACTAATTATTCCCATTGGGCAGCAAGGTTGCAACGGATCAAAGCTCAGGCTTGCCGCGAGGTGTGATGTGCTAGCAGCGCGCAGCGGTGTCCCAGCAGCGTGGCTGCTGTATGTGCCTGCATGGACCGTGGAAGACGTGCAACTACACTCCTGGAAATGGAAAAAAGAACACATTGACACCGGTGTGTCAGACCCACCATACTTGCTCCGGACACTGCGAGAGGGCTGTACAAGCAATGATCACACGCACGGCACAGCGGACACACCAGGAACCGCGGTGTTGGCCGTCGAATGGCGCTAGCTGCGCAGCATTTGTGCACCGCCGCCGTCAGTGTCAGCCAGTTTGCCGTGGCATACGGAGCTCCATCGCAGTCTTTAACATTGGTAGCATGCCGCGACAGCGTGGACGTGAACCGTATGTGCAGTTGACGGACTTTGAGCGAGGGCGTATAGTGGGCATGCGGGAGGCCGGGTGGACATACCGCCGAATTGCTCAACACGTGGGGCGTGAGGTCTCCACAGTACATCGATGTTGTCGCCAGTGGTCGGCGGAAGGTGCACGTGCCCATCCACCTGGGACCGGACCGCAGCGACGCACGGATGCACGCCAAGACCGTAGGATCCTACGCAGTGCCGTAGGGGACCGCACCGCCACTTCCCAGCAAATTAGGAACACTGTTGCTCCTGGGGTATCGGCGAGGACCATTCGCAACCGTCTCCATGAAGCTGGGCTACGGTCCCGCACACCGTTAGGCCGTCTTCCGCTCACGCCCCAACATCGTACAGCCCGCCTACAGTGGTGTCGCGACAGGCGTGAATGGAGGGACGAATGGAGACGTGTCGTCTTCAGCGATGAGAGTCGCTTCTGCCTTGGTGCCAATGATGGTCGTATGCGTGTTTGGCGCCGTGCAGGTGAGCGCCACAATCAGGACTGCATACGACCGAGGCACACAGGGCCAACACCCGGCATCATGGTGTGGGGAGCGATCTCCTACACTGGCCGTACACCACTGGTGATCGTCGAGGGGACACTGAATAGTGCACGGTACATCCAAACCGTCATCGAACCCATCGTTCTACCATTCCTAGACCGGAAAGGGAACTTGCTGTTACAACAGGACAATGCACGTCCGCATGTATCCCGTGCCACCCAACGTGCTCTGGAAGGTGTAAGTCAACTACCCTGGCTAGCAAGATCTCCGGATCTGTCCCCCATTGAGCATGTTTGGGACTGGATGAAGCGTCGTCTCACGCGGTCTGCACGTCCAGCACGAACGCTGGTCCAACTGAGGCGCCAGGTGGAAATGGCATGGCAAGCCGTTCCACAGGACTACATCCAGCATCTCTACGATCGTCTCCATGGGAGAATAGCAGCCTGCATTGCTGCGAAAGGTGGATATACACTGTACTAGTGCCGACATTGTGCATGCTCTGTTGCCTGTGTCTATGTGCCTGTGGTTCTGTCAGTGTGATCATGTGATGTATCTGACCCCACGAATGTGTCAATAAAGTTTCCCCTTCCTGGGACAATGAATTCACGGTGTTCCTATTTCAATTTCCAGGAGTGTATCTTGCACTTCTTTCACTTATTTACGTTTTACGATATTGTAGTCATATTATTATCATTAATAATACTGCAGTAGCATATCTGCTATTCTGCTGATTTTTTCAGTATGACAGCATAATGAAACTGGAGAGAGGATTGGAGCAAGGTACTTTTATTTCCATATTCAGCAGTGTCCATCAGCTAGCCATGTTGGCTTTCCTTTTCCCGCACTGACTTTTTAGTGTGGAAGCATGGGCCGATAGTTTGAACGACTTGGAGAAACCAAAGTAGTCCTTCTTCTTATTCTTCTAAGTAGTAATACCAACCTAAAACTCAGTTTTTCTTGCACGGTTGGCTCTGTAGAGAGGCCTCCCTGACGACTCCCTGACTAAATTCTATCCAGTCACGAGTCATTCTGCCAAGTCAGGAATGTCTGCTTGACCGGCAGTTAGTTCGGCGACAGATCCGTGCCCCCTGATTGGCCGGCGAAAAGTGCACCAGTTCCCACCCCCACAAGGCGCGATTCCGCTGGAGCAACGTCAGATAGGCGGATATTAGTCTTTGGGAGTCGGTGGCGAGATCCAGAAGAAGATGGTTACAAGCTGCTGGGCATGCGTGCTCTTTCGGGTTTCAAAAGTGGACTGAGTCACGAGTCGCAAGTGATCTTTAATTTTGGGAGGATTTTCGCGCCATTGCTTTGATTTCTGCCTCATTTTCCAATTTTGTTCTTGGACTTGGCGTCAGAGCCTGGTCAGTTGCAGTATGCAAAACATACGTGGGACTCTCAGTCACCACATTCGGTATAATCCAACCACCCTTGTATCTACTTCGCGTTAGCGAATGTCTTTCCTTTCCCAATGCTAATAATATTAGTGAACATTTCATAACGGCCTTTCGTGTGTTAGGTTTTCCCTTCTTTGTCGCCCACATGAGAACGCGTGGCGAGTAGTTCTGCACACGATATTTAAATTGAACCAGAAGTAGCATGGCCCGCATTTCTTGTTGTTCGTATTCGTAAATCAAGGTATTGTACATTGTATTTTATGAATTTTAATAGTTTATGGACGGGAGGCCGCTTTATAACGTGCTTCCACATGTAGTTCATAGTTTGCCATTTCAATATGTATTTACGTATTAGCTAATGGGTCCAGTCTCTTACCTTTCACTAATTAATTATTAGAGTAAATTCTTTTCTGGATGGTCAGATCACACCTTTCCTTGTCCATTTCCAACGCTAGTATTGTGGGTGACTGCTGAATTTAAGCCATATCCCCCTTGCCCACCCCCCTCCAGTCTTATATTACCATCCATCTTCTAGGTAAGGGAAAGTCACACTGATAGGGAAGTTGTGAGCAAAATCCACGTTATTTGGTGAAAGGGGAGGTCCTGCTATTCGCGATCCCTTTTAATGGGCAATGCACCTCTTTTAACCCTTGTGTCATAGAACTGTAATGTGGATCTGAGAAGTGCATGGTCTTGTCGGAAATTTCTTCTCTTTACATACATCTCTATCTCTCTCTCACTCTCACTCCTCACTCCCCCCCCTCTCTCTCTCACCCTTTTGCTCACTCTCCGCCTCTCTCTCTCGCTCCCTCTCTCTGTCTATCATTCTCCGTCTCTCTAGTTCAGCAGATTTCTAGCCGTCGTGTAAACACCTCACATGAAAGATTGTCAGGAAAAGCTACCAAACCACAAGAGATGCAAATTACACCAGATCACCTACACAAAACTAGTTTAATAATGTATTTCAGTCAGGTGCATATACATCAATTATAAGATGTGAAACATCACTAGTGAAGGAATACGAGTTTTAGTTATCGAAAGAAGTTGCAGTGACCAAATTTTCGAATCTGATACTTTACCATCATGTTACCTCTTGCTACTATGATTCCGTATTTTGTCAAATGAAGATTTACTAACCCAATAGTTTCGAATTTCTAAGCGAATACAGTCTTCATGGAGGTTTATCTAACAATAAAAACCGTGACTTGTGCAAAATTGGTTTCTTCAGAGCAGTGGTCGACTGCACACACACACACACACACACACACACACACACACACACACACACACACACAAACGCACACACGTACACACACATAGTTCTGCTTGTGTGCGCATATAAAATAAATAAAACAATATGCTTAAGTTACATGCTAACAACAATACAGGAAAACCACACATAATGTCCACACATAATGCATAAATTATTCAAATTACGTCACTGCGCTCTCTTCAAACGGGTTGTCACAGATAATGTTAGAAAACTGTATGTACGGAAATGGGGAAAAGTCGCAACACCAAGAATGAATTGGGCGATATGAACGACAGTGTGTAGGCGCGTTTGTACATTCGGATGAGGACATCTGTTAAAATTTTGCGCAGTCGCATAACAGTTGGGCTAGTAGCACCACCATGAGAATGCAACGCACTCTGTAAAAGTTGTGAGCGGTAGCCACCTTTTAGATTGGACATGGTTCAAATGGTTCAAATGGCTCTGAGCACTGCTACCGTAGCGGTCGCGCGGTTCCACACTGTAGCACCTAGAACTACTCGGCCACTCCGGCCGGCGAATGCCTTTATGACGATAAAGACGGCATTATCAATACCCCACTGAATTTGAATTAGCCATGTGACTAGGCTACTAGAAGCTAGATGTTCCTTCCGCGATATTACAGAAACATATGGCAGGAATGTAGCCCTTTTTTTTTTTTTTTGTACAACATGGTTGTGGAGATGAAGCAGCGATTAGTATGATTAATCAATTATTCAAAAACAATCTTAATCGCATTTTTTATTATTATTATACCGCCAACCGGTTTCAACCCGACGTAGGGGTCATCTTCGTCGACTGCTGGTGGTGTCACTCCTGTCTACATAACGTTATGTTATGACTATTACAGCGCCATCTAAAAAAACGTTGTCCAACTAAAACATTCATATGTCTTTACGTACTACTCGAATATGTAATAAAAAATGGGGGTTCCTATTTTTAAAAAATTCAGTTGATACCCGTTTGACCTATGGCAGCGCCATATAGCGGGCAAACCATCGCGCCATCTGGTTTCCCCCTTCAAGCTAGACGAGTTTCGTTCTTTGTAGTTTTTTTGTTTGGTGCTTATTTCGTGAAATATTTGGCCCGTTGACTATCAATGGACCACCCTGTACATAGGGTGTTTATAATGAATATCAGGGTTTTGACGCTTTATAATATTTATTATATTAAACTTACAGTTATAAATGACATGTCAAATGCAAGAGCAACTCAAACAGCTTTCCATATATTGGGAGGAGTTCGTATGGAGAAGAAAAAATTGTCCGGTAAACATCTGCTCTGAAACACGTGTCTTAAGAGCTACGAGTACTTGCTGAGTAGACGAGATATGTTTAGCACAAGCGAAGAAAAACAAGTGCGCATAGCTTTTAAGCTCTGCACCCTAGAGGTCATTTTCAACAGACAAGTTTTTCTTATTTTGCTCCGTACTACCTCCTCCATAAATATGGAAAGCAATGAGCTTGCGGGAGAAGAGATTTGTTTCACAGAATCGAAGGTCAAGAAGTGCTCCTAGCTCTTAAGGAACGCCCATGTTTATAGACATTTTGTTACGAATGATCGTTCCTGCCAAATGTCTGAATAATGACTATTCCTCATGGTACACACTGTACACATCATACATCAAAATGTAGCTTCATAACAAAATTTCAGACTGAAGGCCTGGATTCGTATATCCATTTTTGATGAACACACACTACTTTACAGTGTCCACAGATGTCTCCGAGATATTTTATGTAATTAATATTATGAATGAAATTAATAATTGTCGATCAGAAGGAAATGAAAATCGATACTCAGGAAAAGCTTGAAGTATACATTACGTCTACCACATCACTTTAACGTGTTCTCAACGAAAGTTGAACACAAAATATGTATGAACGTAGTTAAAACAAACATGTTATGTGATATACAAACTGATATTACAATTACCTGACCTAAAGAAAAATTAAATTATTCGTCCACACATTTAATACTGCATCAACTGTTAAATAATAAAAAAATAGAAATTTAATAATTGCAGAACGATATTATAGCCTACAGGTAAAGCCAAAGCCGGTCTGATGCAACAAATACTAACTTTGCGGACTCCCACAACTGCCGCGCAGAGTACTGAATTTTTAAGTGGAGTCTTGTTTAAACTAATTTCGCGTCTGCTTCCATGGCTAATTACCCGCCGGTCTCAGTGGGCTGTTTGGGGAAATGCTCGTTTATTTACAAGTTAATCTTTAATAGGGTCTATTTTCTCGTAAATATCTCATGAGTGTCGGAGGAAACTTTTAAGCTTTTTATTCAGCATAAACACTAAGTCACTGTACGTAAATGTACAAAGTAAAAAGCCATCGCCCCCCTTTATCTTCAAAGCATGTCTTAAAAAAGTAAGAGGAATACTTCTCTGCGTCACTATGTTGTTACAGATACAAAGGTAATATTTTCAAAAGAAAGGATGTTAGAATTAAAGGCTCGTTTTTTTGTAAGTCACTGCAGAGCTAGCTTTCCTGCCTGTCTTTGCAGTCTTTCCGCAGAAACAACCCCAGACGGTAAAACTGCTGAAGCCCTACTACACTTGACCTTCCGGAAACTAATTCAGCTTATGCGCAATCTCTCTCAGTACAAGTACTTTTCAGCCACATCAAAGCGATCTTGCGTGTGGGGCATACGGGTTCAATTGAGAACATTTGGGAGAGGAATTTTTGCCTTGACAAGCAACACTCATATATGTTTCATATAGATCGAAGACATTTGCTTCTTTTGTCTTGGATGTGACACATGTGCAAGTCATTGTTTTTATTACCTGCTTCAAGAGTTCAGCACAGTGCGAGCAATAAATGTTAAAATTTATGCTAAGTTTAACTGAATTATTAAACAGCTTTTATTTCTGCAACGTGTAACATTTAGGATAAATAACATACCTTGGTGCCTGTAATAGAGCTGATCTTTGCTGCATTATTTATGTGAAACGTCCCCTTTGAATAATTTATACACGACTGTGCTTAACCTGACGCACAATATTTTTTAGCGCAACGCAATCTGACTTTCAATAATCTCTACAAGAGAATGGCCCTGACTAACATTAACCTGTACTTTTCACAAATCACTTACCTCACAAAAATCTTGGTTACTCCCACTACTGCAATACAGCAAGCGCCACTACTGCCAGCTAAATAAAAGATTCAAACTATGGAAGGCACTAACTACTGATAGGGATAGTTAGCAAATGAAAGCTATTAATAGAGAACAAACAATGTATTTACCTGGATATCATCATATATACTGTATATATCAGTTCATGACAAATTACAAAACTCCGCCATCTCTCTCCCCACATCCACCACTGCTGGCGGCTCACCTCCAACTGCGCAACGCTACGCGCTGTTCACAGCCAGCTGCCTAACACTACAATGGTTGGGTATTACAACAATGCAAAGCAGCCACAGACTGCACACAGCACAGCCAGTGATTTTCATACAGAGGTGGCGTTACCAATAAAAAACCTAAACAGCCTACTTACATAGCCCCCATGCTCCCCACAAAAAAATTTTACAAATTGGTTTGGGCAGTGGCCAATACAGATTTGAAAAAAAATTTTCATACTTGCAATAACAAAGAAATCAAATGCACACACTTATTGATACAATGTTGGTCAAAAGCTAAAATTTTCTCACAGTCCATAAAGACAGTCCTGATCATTCATCATAATAGTAATTACAGTTTTTTTCTTCACAAAGTCTCATTAGTAAAAGAAATTTCACACAGAAGTAGTGGATTTCCATGCAGTCTTGAAGAAGTAGTGTTGTCCTTCCAACGGAAAGACAGTGCTGACTCTTGACATGCAGACAGGTATTGGTCCACAACAGAGCAAACCCACAGCAGAGTCAGTCAAAATTTTGAAGAATATTGGTAGGTAGGTCATCACAGAGCAGACCCACTGTAGTCCTGGTAGAGATTGCGGTATTGGTGGGCCACCAGAGGTGCAGACCCACTGCAGTCCTTGTAGAAATAATGGTACTGGTGAGTCAGCAAAGGTGTAGACCCACTGTAGTCCTTGTAGAAATGGCCAGCAGCCATCTGTTGTGACTGTGCAGGTGCACAATCACCATTGAAGAGTCTTGCGGACAATATAGCAAGTCCATAAACCACCACTTGTGCACTCACAAAGTTTTTGGAATTGTCCTTAGAACCAGCAATGCTGTTATCCAGTCCCTTGCTGAATTATTAACACACGTGCAAACACTAACAGTCCCTACTTCTCACATATTGTCCATATACTATGACCAACAGAAACGTGTGCAGTGAAATGTAACTTACAAGTTAATAATATGATGAACTGGTGTCAATTACAATTTTATAACATAAGAATACAATTACAAAGGTACAAAATACATCATTAAAGAACATAACAATACAGATAACATTTGTAGTAATAGGGGCTTTACAAAAGAATCGAAATAACATATACATCAGTGTTACAGGAATTATGACATGAGTACATACATAAAAGATCAGAATGACTTTCGAAACATCAACTTCACACATGAGCATGAAAACAAAACAGAATAAATAATGTCTAAGCATATTTACAAGGTAAATAACATATTATTAATGCCAATTATATTTGAGGATAACAGTATTCCTCATCATAGTGAATGTAGCTTAGTATTAGAAAAATTCTACAACATAAGTCTTATCAGAAAAACATATAAAGACAGGAAAAAAACATAAATACCCTAGGGTACACAAACATATAGCGGAATAACACAAGGAAAGGACAGGGTTTCTTTTACTACAGTATTTTGCATACAAAACTTTCTTTACTTCTCGGAGATCTCCCTTCGTTCCTCATTACTTCCAAAAAGTCCTATCTATACCTGTGTTCTGTACTTTTTTTTGTATAGCCTCTCAGTGCATTTCTTCAAATTCATCATAGTTTCTTATATAGTCTACACCTCTTAAGCTAACTTAAATCTACTGAGCTCAGATGCTAAACTAAGGGACAAGGCAATGCAGCAGCACAAAACAATTAAAACAAACAGCAATGATCAAAAATACAAATGGCGAAGCAAGCAGCATAAATTACAACTAATATAAGGAAATGAGCAGCAAACAGAAAAAATAAATCAGTAGTAAAACTGGCTTAGAAGAGTAACACAAATTAAAATTCAGTAGCACTATTCCTGGCAAACAGCAGCAGCAAATAAAATTTAAACCTAGACCTCAAGCAGAAAAAAATATTACACTAAAAATGGCCATGTCTAATACCTATGTCACATCTTAACACTAGAGTGATGCATCACGATAACTTACTCTACCAAAAAAATTACCAAGTAGCTGAAAAGAAAATTATGTATACAGTTCCTGTGAAGGTAAATGTCTTTTTGTGCTCCCTCATTTTTTTGAAAAAAATTATTATTTACTCGATCTGTAGACAGAAAATATTTGTATTAGTACATCTATAAAATTTTATTTTAACCAATGTTGCAGTGCAGCTAGAAACTAGATATTAAACGAAATGAGCAAAGCAAGGCGTGAAACTTCATTCACTAGCCATATGGCATTTCATAAGGTAGTACAGAAAATCTCTCAACTCTCGTAGAAAGACGCTTGTCATAATCAGGTGTGCAGATGTAAAAATATTTCTCGTCATTTCATTAGGCATTTCCGTAAATATCATAAATTAAGAGCTCCACAGTGTAATCATATGTTTTCAAGTTCGACCGTGTCGTTTTTGCGATGCTCTCTACAAAGGAATGTCAGAAGCGAGGTTAATGGCCTCTTTTTTTTCTCCACCTAATGGCTTTTTCTCCAGGCGGCTGGCACACCTGGGTGCCCGCGACGCATTACGTGCAGGTGGTCACTTAACTTTCGTACGGAAATATTTACGACAGCAGTTTCCGCTACAGTGGCAGTCTCATATAAAAAATTGCAGAGGTCGAGAATTTGGTTACAAATGTGTAGAAACAATATCTTATGAATATAAAAGTGTCCAAAAAATTTTTTTGTCGGCATTGTAATACACGCACGCATTTACATACATTTCATAACTCTTAAAGTACGATCTTGGTTTCCAACAACCTTTTCCACAAATCAGAGTGCCTAAACTCTACTCATTATTCCTTACCTCATTCGTCGACACTTCTTCAATATTTCATCATAACAGAGTAGTATACTCAAATAACTCATGTAGCATCAGCTTCTTGACCATAAACATACCTCAGCAGCATAATATAAATCGTCGTCGTAAAAATATCATAACACCTCAGTGAAATCTCAAAATCGTCGTAGCTTTCTGCAATAATTTCAAATCCTAAAAAAATATTCTCTGCTCATTTCAATAGTGTCTTCAACCCAAACGTACTTTAAAATCATGCTCCCTTACCAAATACATCATTCAAAGCTCTCATAGTATCACAATGGTTCCAAAAAAATATGAACAGTTCACTAAGTACAGACAAAATACAATTTCGTAAGTGTGAAGTTATCCAACGGTATAATTACGTAAACATCTGTCACTGATGTAGTAAAAAAAAAAGTTTGTCTCTCTCAGTTAAATGATCAGATAGCTGTGTAATTATGTGTTAGAGAAATATGGTACCGATGTGTAAAGTTGTGTAAGCAAATACCATATTAGCTAGGGCTCCTTGTGCTTGCCAAACACATGATACACAAAGTAAGCGTGTACCCCCCTGAGGATTAATGTAATTATACCCCCAGGTGTTACAGATTACAGCAATGGAATGAAATATATCACGGAAAACCCTTGTATCATTGTACTTCAAATATCTTAAAAAAAATAAATGTTTTAAATGCGAAATTAATCACTCAAATACGTGTCCTGTAGCGCTAAATGTGTGTCTTGTTGCAACATAATATCTGTGGAAGTGTCGTAGTTATCGTCCTCCGAAAGCTAAGTTCTGTAGAAGTCAATGTACTTACCTCATGATACACAAAAATGAAATGTTTTGCGAATTGATATCTTAGTTATTACGCTTATTGCCGTGATGAGGAAAGTACTGTGCTGTAACGTATTGTTGTGCTACGGAAAAGGCTGTCTCATTGTAGCTATACCACAAAAGTTGCTACTAAAACATGTTTTACTTTCCAGAAGAATTCAGAAAACTGTGCAGATATAAAACAGATACACCACAAAAGCAACAAGGTAAATTGTCACTCATTAGTAGCGTCGTGATAAAAATCGTGTAGCTGTCACATAAACTAACCTCTGTGTCATCTGGTATCTCTCAGAAAGGACTTTAAATCCAGAATGTATTTTCAAGTAAACCAAAATGTTGCATTAAAATCTCATTAGCAGTACCAGTACATGTTCGAAGTATGTAAGCCTGATAGTCGTTACGTAATCGTGCAACTAACAAGCAAGAATGTACAAATAACAACACTGTGTCGTCTGTTCACTATAACAATGCATTCGTAAATTCTGTTTAAATAAGTTCTCTTGGTTCTTGACTGGATATTTAACTTCAAACATTGTTGCATGTTAACAGATTCTAAGTCTGACAAAGCATACTAGAAATGTGAAGTGAAAAATTTTGTGGCAAAGACAAAGTTAAAAAGCAGATTATCTTTCAATAAACGGTTTTACATGTGAAATGTGGTGTAAACCTTTACTCTTCCTAGTACACAGAGTTTCAACTTGAACGCAATTATCATACGGTATACGTCGGTAAAGAATACTGGAATTTTTCTCAAGGTTAGCGTCTTATGTTATTTTTCTCGGAGCCAGCGGGCGCACGCGGCTGCCTGCTGTGCGAGTCATTGTCTGTCTCTTTGTTGGCGCGCGTCGTTACTGGGATTTGGAGACCTAACTTCTACAAATTCACGTTGTCGAAAATGCCCTGCTCTGTTTGAATCCCGCCAGTTCTGATGAAATTTAGGTCTGTCGTTATGATTATCTCGTCTGTCGTCATGTCGGAAGATTTCATAATTTCTTTCTTGTCGGTCATGTGGTGGAGAATTTCTTCCTGAATCGTAACTGCGCGCTGAACTGTTGCGTCTGAAGTTATTCTGTCTCCCTTGATAATAATTGTTTTGGTTCCCATAATGTCTGTTTCTCTCATTGTCTCTGTGATAGTCATTACTATGGAAATGCGATCTTTCTCTGTAATTATTTTTACTCTGCCAACGGTTGTCATACGGGTGGTGTCTGTTTTGGTCACGATTTGCGTTGTAAGAATAGCCTTGTCGTGTCCAGTTATTATTTCTGTCGTCACGGAATTGTGACGGATGTGACCTGTAATTGTTGTGCTCCTGTTCTCGCGTTCCGCGATTGTCAGTGTCGATTTCCAGTTCTTGTAACAGTCCCTGAAAAGCTTCAATGTCGTCTTTGCAACGTCCTGCTAAAATAATATGTCGTAAATGTTCAGGTAATTTGATTAAGCAAATGCGGATGAGTTCTGAGGGGCTGTATGGGTTTGAAAGATACTGATTCTTATGCAACATGTCTTCAAAATATTTGACAAGACTGGAAAATTCAGATTGTTCAAAGTGTTTCATCATCATGATGCTATGTTTTACTCGGTCTTGTGTAGCTTGAGACCAATACGCTGAGAGGAAGGCATGATAAAATTCTCCTTCACTGTGACAATCGTGAATGACCGATCGCATTCTTACAGCTGGTTCATTCTCCAAGTAGCCACACATAAATTCTAACCTGTGCTCCAATGACCAGTTGGGAGGAAAACAATGAGAGAATTGATGGAGCCACGCTTGTGGATGAATGTCGTTGGCAGAATTCTTAAACGTTTTGAATTTACGTGTAGTAATGAACAGCTTATAGTCAAAATCATCGTGTCGGCGAGTAGCATATCGGTCATTGTTACGTCGTGTCGGCGGTTCCATCTCAAAATCCAATGCGCCTTGCCAATTTCTTTCATAATTTCCAAAATGTCCTGTGTTATTATTTTGTGGTTGTTCCGTATTTCTATGTCCCTCTTCCCGTACTGGAGCGCGAGTGTCCTCTGAAATATGTAATTCTTGTATTACCTGCGTCAACTGATCTTGTACTTCCCGGATTTCTCTTTTGTACTGTGTATTGATTTGATTTTGATTTTGTTTGAATTTTCTAATTTCTTCATACTCTTCTGTGTCAGTGAAGGCTACAGGTCTTGTGTCATTCAGATCATCATCTACCTTTGTAGGTAAGTTAGTGAACTGATCTGAAAGTTCGGCTACTTTATCCGATAGTGTACTTATTTCCTCAGTGTGTTTTTCTGAACCAAGTTTCAGAGTATCTACTGTGTCCTTTAAGTTTTCCTGAGTTTTTGCAAGTTGCATAACCGAATCGGTAGATGCAACTGAGTCAAATTTAGCTTGCAAGGTCTCATGATTTTCATGAACAATAGTTTGCAGTTCTTTTATGGCTGCTTCGTGATTTCTGTAATGCATTTTCATGCCGCGAAAAAATAGGTTGAAAATGCTCACAAATTTGAGTTTTTACGTCATTACAGACTTTTTGACATTTCGATTCAATGTTATGTAACTCAGTGGTTAAATCTTCACGTGTTTGTTCAAGAGTTTGTTCCAATGAGTCTAACTTTTGAAGCTTTTGCTGTGTTTGTCTCTGATTTTGTTCCATTGTGTTTAACTTTTTGAGATTTTGTTCCACTGTGTCTAACTTTTTGAGATTTTGTTCCACTGTGTCTAACTGTTGCTGTGTTTGTCTCTGGTGTTGTTCCATTGTGTCTAACTTTTCAAGCTTTTGTCCCATTTGTTGCATTAATTGTAATAACAATGCACTGGTGTCTGAAAAATGTTCCTCAAACCAAGTGCTAGTCTGGATCAGGTGACAGAGGATTTAGGTTCACTCTGTAAAGGATTTACCAGGGAAGACACCGTGGTTATTGTGGGAGGGCCAGGGAACAGCATCGACAGAGATCCTGGGTACAGTATAGAGTGTGACCTGGTAAAGATTGCGTCGGCATCGAGACACACCAATGTTGAATTTGTATCTGTCCGGAAACGCCATGACCGGCCTCATTTGAACTCTTCTGTTGGGAGAGTTAATTTGGAGTTGGAACGGCTGCTTGGGTCGGGTGCGGGGGCTCATATTGGTGTGATTCCTGTTGATTATCTCAGTAGGTGGGACTATACCAGGCACGGCCTACATCTCAACAGGAAAGGGAAGGGGAAACTGGCTGGGGTAATAGCAGGAAATTTAAGGGGGGAGGCACTGCCGTGAATGGTAAAATACCAGTGGTTACAGGTGTTGGAGCAGCACATTTTTTAGGATAGGTAAGACAGAAAGATGTCAAGTTCTACGAGAGGTCAGGATCGAAACAAATCTTCAGTTTAGGAAAGAAATTACACAGCACAATTCTAGCACATTGGATCACCAATCAAAGCTATCAATTATAAATTTTCACCAATCACCAGAAATTTTATCTCCACCAAGTTGTATCTCAGTCCTAGGTAATTGCATTTATGAATTAAAGTCACCCAACCCAGTTGACATAATCTGCCTCTCTGAACACCGTGTGACCACTGGTATAGGAACTAGGCCTAAGCACAATGAGAAACTCAGACAGGAGAGTACTGCAAATGTTAGAATAAGGAAAGGTTCTCATAAAAGTATAATTAAAAATAATGTAAGTATATTTCATCAAAATATTGGGAGTTTAAAGAATAAAGTAGATGAGCTTCTGGTTTGTTTAGAAGATTTAGAAGCTGAGAATGAAATAGATATACTATGCCTGTCTGAGCATCACATTGTTACTGATATGGATAAGGTAAATGTAAGTGGATATAAGCTCTCTGCACATGCAATGAGAGAAAATATGGAGAAAGGAGGAGTTGCCATATATGTCAAAAGTTATCATTGTGCAAAAAGTATAGAAACAAAAAAGTGTAGAGAAACATATAGAAGCATGTGCCTGTGAGCTTAAATTAAATAAAGGCACATTTATAATTGTAACTGTATATAGGTCCCCATCAGGAAATTTTCATCTATTTCTGAAAAATTTGGACTCCTTGTTGTGCTATCTGTCAGACAGGGGGAAGCAAATTATTATTTGTGGGGACTTCAATGTAGATTCTCTGAAAGAGGGTAATAGGAAAAATGACCTTGAAGTATTACTCGGTTCTTTCAATTTGACACCCGTTATTGATTTTCCTACTCGGGTGGTAAAGGATAGCAGCTCACTGATAGATAACTTCTTTATAGACCAAGATAAGTTTAACCAGATAAATGCTCAGCCTGTTGAGAATGGTCTTTCTGATCATGGTGCACAGCTAGTTACAATATATGACATAGCTCCATTCAGCAATACTAAACAGTCCTCCAAAGTAGTACGTTCAGTCAACGATTTAACAATTGCAAATTTCAGGGAAAGCCTACAGCAGTTAGACTGGGATGAGGTATACCGTGAACCTGATGCCAATTTAAAATATAATTTATTTCATGACATTTTTGTAAATGCATTTGAAAACTGCTTCCCCAAGAAAATAGTTAAATATACTCGTAAGAAACCTTGTAACAAACCGGAAAAGGGAAATGTATCTGACAGCAAGAAAGAGTAGTGACCCAGAAACTATCAAAAATTATAAAAACTACTGTGTTATATTAAGAAAAGTTATTAAAAAATCCAGGAGTATGTGTATCATGTCTGAAATCAGCAACTCTGATAATAAAATTAAAACAATTTGGAATATTATTAAAAGACAAATAGTTCAACCAAGAGCAGAGGAAGACAGTATTACCATCAAATTGAATGAAAACTTTACGAACAAAAAGTCAGAAGTTGAAAATATTTTTAATAATCATTTTCTAAATGTTGTGGATATAGTAGGATCCAGGTGTTCATTAGAAGATGCTAGGCTGTTAATGGAAGAGGCCATACCTATGCAATTTGATACAATTGAAATCTCACCCACTTCTCCCTCTGAAATTAGGAAAATAATAAACTTGCTTAAAAGCAAAAACTCACATGGAATTGATAAATTTCCAGCAAAATACTAAAAGCTTGTTCTCAACAGATAAGTAAGATTCTCAGCCACCTGTGTAATAGCTCTCTGGAACAGTGCATTTTCCCTGATAGACTGAAATATGCTATTGTTATACCTTTGCATAAAAAGGGGGATGGATCTGATGTCAACAATTACCGTCCAATCTCCCTTCTAACAGCTTTATCCAAAATTTTTGAGAAAGTAATGTATTCAAGAGTAGCTTCACATATCTGTAAAAATGAAGTACTAACAAAATGTCAGTTTGGTTTTCAGAAAGGTTTTTCAACAGAAAATGCCATATATGCTTTCACCAGTCAAATTTTGAATGATCTGAATAACCGAACACCACCCATTGGGATTTTTTGTGATCTCTCAAAGGCTTTTGATTGTGTAAATCATGAAATTCTGCTAGACAAGCTCAAGTATTGTGGCATGAGTGGGACAGTGCACAAATGGTTTAATTCGTACCTAACTGGAAGAGTGCAGAAAGTTGAAATAAGTAGTTCTCGTAACATGCAAAGATCAGCACATTCCTCAAACTGGGGAACTATCGAGAATGGGGTTCCACAAGGGTCAGTCTTGGGTCCTTTGTTGTTCTTATTATATATTAATGACTTGCCATTCTATATTCATGAAGAGGCAAAGTTAGTTCTCTTTGCTGATGATACAAGTGTAGTAATCACACCTGACAAACAAGAATTAACTGATGAAATTGTCAATACTGTCTTTCAGAAAATTACTAAGTGGTTCCTTGTAAACGGACTCTCACTGAATTTTGGTAAGACACAGTACATACAGTTCCGTACAGTGAATGGTATGACGCCATTAATAAATATAGACCTTAATCAGAAGCATATAGCTAAGGTAGAATATTGCAAATTTTTAGGTGTGTCCATTGATAAGAGATTAAATTGGAAGAAACACATTGATGATCCGCTGAAACGTTTGAGTTCAGCTACTTATGCAATAAGGGTCATTGCAAATTTTGGTGATAAACATCTTAGTAAATTAGCTTACTACGCCTATTTTCACTCATTGCTTTCATATGGCATCATATTTTGGGGTAATTCATCACTGAAGAATAAAGTATTTATTGCACAAAAGCGTGTAATCAGAATAATAGCTAGAGTCCACCCAAGATCATCCTGCAGACATTTATTTAAGGATCTAGGGATATTCACAGTAGCTTCTCAGTATATACACTCTCTTATGAAATTTGTTATTAACAACCAAACCCAATTCAAAAGTAATAGCAGTGTGCATAACTACAATACTAGGAGAAAGGATGATTTTCACTATTCAAGATTAAATCTAACTTTGGCACAGAAAGGGGTAAATTATACTGGCACTAAAGTCTTTGGTCACTTACCAAATAGTATCAAAAGTCTGACAGATAACCAACAAGTATTTAAGAATAAATTAAAAGAATTTCTGAATGACAACTGCTTCTACTCCATAGAGGAATTTTTATACATAAATTAAGAAAAAAAACAAAAAATATTAAAAAAATAAATAAAAAATAAAAAATAAAGAAAAACAAAAAACACAATAAAATAAAGTTGTTATATTAACTTAATTATGTTGTTAAATTAACCTAATTATGTCATGTATTGGAAAATTCGACTCGTTCCACATCATTACAAAATATCGTATTCATGATCCATGGAACTAGTATTAATCTAATCTAATCTAATCTAACCTCAGTGCTTTTCGGCAGTGAATTTGCACCGGCAACATTCATATTTTGACAAGTGGAAAATGTGTCTTGACTCATTTGAGAAAACGGTGTGAACCCAAAACCTGAGTCTACAGTATTTGCGAGATCGTGTCGTGTCATTTCGGGTTCCTGAGCCGAGCTATTGCTGACCGATCGATCGATAATGCTTCCCTGCTCACTAATTGTTTCACTGCCTACGCCATTGTTTGTAGCCCGCTCCATTTCCGTATGCACAATTACCAAGTTACTATGTTGAACATTAGTTAATTCATTACACAGTGGCGCTAACACACTGCTTTCGTCTTCGCTGTCATTTCTCAGTTTACTTTGGAGCCTATTGTTACGTTTTTCACACGCCATTATTGTCACAATATTTCACACGACAACACAGAAAAGCACAATTTGAAGAGCAAAAATACGAGAACACATTAACATAACACTGAAAATAATATCTAGTTAATTGCAGCTGCGAAGTACTTGGTGCAAATCTACATGCATGCCACAACTGTTTTACTGTACAACAATGAAAGATTGCAACTACAAAGGAGATTCTCTCTACAATTACGTGCTAGCAATAAACAAAATCTACACTAATTACACAAACTACAAGAAAAAATCAGAAGATACCAGTGAGGTATCCTGGCAGGGTCGCCATATGAAACGTCCCCTTTGAATAATTTATACACGACTGTGCTTAACCTGACACACAATATTTTTTAGCGCAACGCAATCTGACTTTCAATAATCTCTACAAGAGAATGGCCCTGACTAACATTAACCTGTACTTTTCACGAATCACTTACCTCACAAAATCTTGGTTACTCCCACTACTGCAATACAGCAAGCGCCACTACTGCCAGCTAAATAAAAGATTCAAACTATGGAAGGCACTAACTACTGATAGGGATAGTTAGCAAATGAAAGATATTAATAGAGAACAAACAATGTATTTACCTTGATATCATCATATATATTGTATATATCAGTTCATGACAAATTACAAAACTCCGCCATCTCTCTCCCCACATCCACCACTGCTGGCGGCTCACCTCCGACTGCGCAACGCTACGCGCTGTTCACAGCCAGCTGCCTAACACTACAATGGTTGAGTATTACAACAATGCAAAGCAGCCACAGACTGCACACAGCACAGCCAGTGATTTTCATACAGAGGTGGCGTCACCAATAAAAAACCTAAACAGCCTACTTACATATGTTGTACGTTTTCAGTGTAGTTTATTCATTAATACTTTTCTCAGTTCTTTTATACAAATTATTCGTTTAGTGTGGATAAATATACAACATAGTTCATTTTCTTTTATATGAAGGGACCATGTTATACAATATTTGGCAAGGTAGCTCCCAGTGGTTTTGGCTGCTAAGCTTATTTTATTTGAATCCTCAACATTTCAGGTTCAGCATTTGGTCCTTTTTCTGGCGAATGACTTTATCCTTCAGCGTTTTCGATTTTTACGTGTGCTATAGCACGAAGGTTTTGAGCTTGAAAATGTCAGAAAAACCGAAATTACAAGCGTGGACAAATACAGAAAGTAACTGTCAAAGTGAAAGTCGACAATGACTTCCTTTAAAAATAAAAATAATTATTCTGTCATTTGCTGTAATGTTCTGCAGAAAACCAACACTGAACTGCATACGTTTTATTAGTAGCAGTGAGATACACACACAAACAGGCCCAGGATAATCCGGCTGCGCTGCAGAAGGTCGCTGAGAAGCCCTAACATCTGCTCCACACAGTTCCGCTCTCACCCCATGCGATTCCCAAATTTTTGATGTCGTGAGGAGAGACGCTGGCGGCCGTCGATTTCCTTCGGACGAAGAAGTGCACGCCTGGGTACACATCAAGTTTCTGTGGGCAACTGCAAATATTTTTTCATGATCGCACTGATTGTCTGGTCCCACATTGGTAAAAGTGTATTAAGAGTTATGACGATTACTTTTGAAATAATAAAGTGCGAACGTTTTGGGCTAAGCTTTACCATGACCTTTACTAATATGGAATTAAAAGTCAAGTTCACTGTCAGAAGTCAGCGTTTATTTATATCCATAACGTGATTCATAGATTTAACCCTCCGTCTTCAAGTGGATCTGTTATATCTTAATATGGGTTGTGTGTGTTGTGTTACGACTGGCGTAGATAGCCTCAACGTCACATATGTCGTAATAACACATTCAAATCAATCTGATGATGGAGGCTTGAACCTTTGAAACGCATTTTAGATGTAAAGAAGCAGTGACTGTGAACAGTAAACTTCTTGTTTCATTCCAAATAGTTTACATTCTTTTTCCCCTGTCTCGTTTGATTGTTTTCCATATGTCTCGTTTCCATTCGATTGCACCTTACACTGACTCTGGCCTGGAAGTCTCCTAAGATTAGTGCACTGTCGCGATAGTAAGTAAACCTCATTCTTCAAGAGCTTCTTGCGACAATATTCGTCTCACCATTCATTAGGAACAGTATCAGTGAGGATTTCAGTCAGTGTTACTTCGAACGAGGTCTGCCATAATCACGTCGGTGAAGACTGTGAAGTTCGGGTGATGGTGCAGGGGGATTGCTTACGAGCTAATGAGCGGTTGGGAGAGGGGGGGGGGGGGGTAGAGCTACTACCACGCCGACGTAGAAGGCTAACCATAGCTTCGTTCCAGTTTCTGTTACATATCAATTCTGTAGCTTGTTTCACGGCCGGTTAGCAATGATACGCCCTTGGCGCAGCCGCAGAACTCAAACTATCCATGTTATCGACAGGTGGCAGAGATATAAGCCCTCGCTTCCGACTTCAGCAAATCCTTGAGGCTATTGATGCTATTTGCCTTTTCTGTTCCAGTGGATACCTTGAGCGCGAAGGCATGTGAACTACGGCAAAAGCTTGTGTAATAACACACTATATAATGATAAATAATGTAGACCATCAACCTATATACTGTCACAGAGACATATCATTGGTAAACCCTTCTTCAGTGATGTGAAACTCACAAACCTGAAATATGTTACAAGAGTTCTTTTGTAACCAACGACTTTGGGTAATAGCGTAGCTGAAATACGCTGTAGAAGACCAAACGACATATCTTGTAACTGACATCTATTACTGAAGATCAAATGTTGCTGATCTCTCTCCACAACTTGTTCTTAATTTTATATTTAATATTCTACAGTGGCTTCATTAGGGTTCCGTACATCCATCGGTAAAAACGGGACAGCTTTAGCATCACATACTTAATTACTCACCGACCTCTTTAAAGTTTAGAATGCTGTCGCTAGTTTCGTCTCTTTATATTAATTTATTACCTAAAACACAGCTTCTCTCAGTCGATTCCCATATTCCGACCTCTCATTCAAAAATGGCACATATTCTGCTAAATCGGCTATGACTGCTCGATGCAGCTCTACTAGCCGCATCCGTAGACACTTTTTTCATATTAATCGGCCAAAGCATTGCCGAGATATTAGCTTCTGAACTTCCACGAATTTACAATTTTAAAACAACAATATCTATTAAACAGTATATATTTTTGTGGCGTGTCTAGATGACTTTACATATTTTTCTGTCCATGAGTGTCACCTCGCACCTCCATGTCACTCTTCGTTTTTTTTTATCAATTTTTCTCTGGCATATGAATTCCTCCAAGAGCGCTCGGGTTTTTCCAAGGCCGCTTTCACGGCCCCGTAACAACCGCGAGCCACGTGCTCTGTGGCGGAAAACTGCCGCTATAATCACCCCCCCCCCCCCCTCCAACCCAGCTAGTAAGCTCACAACAGACAAAATCGGCGAAATTCTCTATTCCCAGGATGAGTTTGTATGAAACCCTTGGTGCGCGAGTCCTGCTCGCACTTACCCGAATTTTTTTTATTTGAATTGCAATATTTGTTTACACATACGATGAAACTTTGGTGTTATTAAAGGCAACTTGCTATAAGTGTAGAAAAGTGTAGATAAATGAGGATGAGTAGGAAGAATATACTGTAATTTTCAAATGCAGTATTAGTGCTGTCTTGTTTGACAAACAAACATTGATTCAATATCAAGGCGTAACGTTGCAAAACGATATGAAATGGAAAGAGAACATAAGGATATAGTAGGAAGCGTGAATAATCGACTTCGGTTTTCGGGTGAGTATTGGGGAAGTTCGGCTCAGCTACAAAGGAAACTGCTTGTAGTGTATCAGCACAGAACTGTAGCGGCACGGACCACAGCCCAGAGCAGTAATCAGGAAGCAGCCACAGCCTGAACGCACATAGGTGCTTCTGCCTACACAGCAGAAGTCGCCGCCCTCTTCCGTGAACCTTCGGCCGTGTCTGGGAGAGTGGTCGACTGTCATATGACAGCAACAAAAATTTTCAAATTTGTGTGAAATCTTATGGGACTTAACTGCTAAGGTCATCAGTCCCTAAGTCTAAATTATCCTAAGGACAAACACACACACCCATGCCTGAGGGAGGACTCGAACCTCCGCCGGGACCAACCGCACCGTCCATGACTGCAGCGCCCTAGAGCGCTCGGCTAATCCGCGCGGCTCATATGACAACAGTCGGACGCTTATCATCGGCCTCTGTTCCAAATGTTACCGAGTGACACAGAAACATAACTCTTCCGCAAATCCAGCCCTGGACAGTGGTATTTAAACCCAAAGTACAGCCCGCCAACATCGGTACAGCTCTGCCGTTCTACGGAGCGCGAACAGTGCAAGTCGCCGAAATGATGACAAAAAAAAAAAAAAAAAAAAAAAAAAACAATGGTTCAAATGGCTCTGAGCACTATGGGACTCAACTGCTGAGGTCATAAGTCCCCTAGAACTTAGAACTACTTAAACCTAACTAACCTAAGGACAACACACACATCCATGCCCGAGGCAGGATTCGAACCTGCGACCGTAGCGGTCGCGCGGTTCCAGACTGTAGCGCCAGAACCGCTCGGCCACCAGCGGCCGGCGAAATGATGACCCAGCAAAGACCGCCGTCTCAGTGACATGGATCGACACCGCAATAGGACTACCTGAACGCGGGCAGCCCGCACTCTGCCACCGCCTCGATGACCCGGGGCGTGCAATGGTTTCCAGTCAGCTTCGCCGCCGACCGGTGCCGTTCTCCAGCCTGTAGCGCGCTCTCGTTGGCCTCGCCTATGTAACCCTATCTTCCCACTGCTTCGTTGGTGTCCTACGGCCCTGTCTCATGCTGCCACCGCGTCCGCACCGGTGTGCTGGGGTCAGAGGGTCATTGCCCACCGGTTGTTGCCCGCCTGCTGCAGATAGGGTGGTAATAATAAAAGTTAAACTTTCAAACCGCTGTAGAGATAACACCACTGGTCAGAATGACATCAAATTGCAACGGAATATTATCGGAGAAGGGCGAAAACGTATGGCATAAGAAAAACAAATAGTTACAAAGTGTAGCAATAGATGGCCCTGTAAGCATCATAATTGAATATTGGTTGACTACAAATCGAAAATGTACCATACAAAAATTCCTATGGTTTGCATTAGATGTTAAACAAACTGTTCTACTCAGTGTACATGGGCGTACAGGTGTGATAGTTACATAAGCCCAACCACCGCGGCAAGATCATATCACTCCGGATGGGAAAATCGGTTTTTAATTCTCCTGAGGCCAAAAACCGCATAAAAAGCATCACTCACATCGATTTTTAACTGCCCTAATGCCAAAAATCACATAAAATGCATCTATCACATTGGTTTTTATTTGTCCTGAGGCCAAAAACCGAATAAAAAGCATCAATCAAAATGAAATCGGATTATTAATTTCCGTGTGACTGGCGCAAAACATGTTCAGTATGCTGTCCCCCGTTTCCTGCAATAGGTTGAAACCGAGAAAAGCCATGTTCCACAACTGATCGAAGTGTTTCCGGGATCACCTTCAGAATGTTCTGCGCAGTGCGTGCCTTCAGTGCAGCTAAGTTTGCAATCGGAACACTGAACACATCTTTCTAGCATTTCCCAAATGGCACATGAGCAGCTGTTTAACTGAATTTGCAGTGTGCAGAGATGCGCCATCTCGCATAAAAATGATCCCATCCAAACAACCACGCTGTTCAAGAGCTAAAAGCCCTTACCAGTGACGGTACAGGTAACAGGACCGGAAGCACCTGTCTCTTCGAAAAAATATCGCGCTACGATAAATGATGCCGTAAACCAGCACCATACAGTGACCTTTTGAGGATGAAGTGGTACTCATTGATTCTTTTTGGGGGGATGGGGGCGGGGGGGGGGGGGGGTTCCATAGCCCATATTCGACAATTCTGTGTACTGATGTATCCTGTCAGATGGAAGTGGGCTTCGTCTGTCCACAAAATCTTCCATGGCCAATCATTGTCCATTTCCATGCGAGCAAGAAATTCTGAAGCAAAGGTCTGTCTTTCTGGCAGGTTAACAGGAAGCAACTCGTGTAAATGGGTAATTTTGAATGGACAGCTATGTTTCGTTGGATTTTACGCATCGTACTCATGGGTATGTCCAATGTTCGGGCAATTCTCTGCGCATTACACGTTTGCACAACAACACTCGTCTCCTCTAGCATTGCTGTGGCCAGTGCTTCCACTGATGTCGAATCAATTCGTTTCCTATCTCTACACAAATAGAACCTGTCTTTTCGAATTTCCGGATCATTTTCTCCAGAACCACGGCTGCCATCGGATGAACGCCTTTTTTCAAACCCTTCAGTACCCGGTACCTCTGCAGAGTGACGTGTGCACAGTCATCATTCTTGTAATACAGCTTTACAAGCAGAGCGCGATCCTGCATTGATACAGTCATGACGAACGTCGCAGACGTGAAAGGAGGAAAAACCGTGTACCCGGCGTGTTTATACCAACTTCAACGTGTCTTGTGCACGACAAATGTTCCCATTTACGTATTCTGACACATACCGCGCCATCTGTTGATCAATTTTCACACTATTTTTTTCCTTTTGCCATACATTTTCCCATTTCTCGGATAATATTCCGTTGCAATGTGACGTCACTCTGACCATATGTGTTATTTCTACAGCGTTTTGAAAGTTTAATTACAGTCACCCTGTACATTCGGATATGATTGCTAATAACGACAAACAATGTACAAATACCTGACATTGTCGGCAGGAGAGCAATCAGTCGATTCAGTGGAAAGCCAGCTTCTGTTACGACAGTTTTAGTGCCCGGATTGCGTGTGTGAGCCATGGATTACTAGTTTCCACAGGACTAAACTGCAGTTTTCAGATCCACAGAGTAGAGCACGATTTCATCTGTCGAAACTAGTAATCTAGAGTACATATACGTTATCAACGCACTAAAGATATCTTCGTCTCGTAAGCTTTCATTCCAAAGACAATGTACTCCATAACTGGGCAGCCACAATTAAAACAGTTCATGAGTAATGGAACTGGAACTTTCAAGCTACACTACTATGCAAGGTGTTGTTAACAAATTAGGATTGAAATGAAATAAAGTCCGTATGACCCCAGTAGCTGTCTCCGTAATCCATTGAAAGACTCCCGAACGGTTTCACACCTTAAACGCGCACCCTTCAGATGGATTTCTGTACAGAAGAATTATAATCTTTTTGTAATAAGAAATCATAAAGAATTTGCTTCAAAACCTTAAAATACTTTCGCCACAAGTGGTATTCTGTTACGATATTGCTAAACGCTGTTGTGTTAAATAAACTTCTAAAATCTGTTGCTACAAATTCAGTACTACACCAAGCTGTTGATTGTCAGTTCTCATATTCATTACTGACAAGTAGTCACTTGATGCCTGAAAACAATTACGATGTTTCTAGGTGTAGCTATAAACGAAACTGCGTGATCCCTCAATGGTTGTCTTCAAATTAAGGGACGTTAAACACCGATGGTGTGTGCCCTAAATAAAATCCATAGGCTTAGAAAATGAGGGTTTGGAAGTTCCAATAATGAAAGAATGCGGTCTTTCAAGAACCAGGAGACATTTATGAATGTAATTAAAATAAGTAGTCAAATCGAAGCGTAGCTTTACGGGCCAGGAGTAAGAACGAAAACGTAACTCACGAAGCAGGGTGAGGAGCGATCACTAGGATTCGCACAGTAACGCATACGATTAGTTCGACAGCAATTCGTGTAAAAAATTCGATAGTGATCCCCATCAGCTGGATCATATCGACCCACCAAGAATCAAATTGATCCCTCAAATCGAAGCGTAGCTTTACGGGCCAGGAGTAAGAACGAAAACGTAACTCACGAAGCAGGGTGAGGAGCGATCACTAGGATTTGCACAGTGACGCATACGATTAGTTCGACAGCAATTCGTGTAAAAAATTCGATAGTGATCCTCATCAGCTGGATCATATCGACCCACCAAGAATCAAATTGATCCCTCAAATCGAAGCGTAGCTTTATGGGCCAGGAGTAAGAACGAAAACGTAACTCACGAAGCAGGGTGAGGAGCGATCACTAGGATTCGCACAGTGACGCATACGATTAGTTCGACAGCAACACGTGTAAAAAATTCAATAGTGATCCTCATCAGCTGGATCATATCGACCCACCAAGAATCAAATTGATCCCTCAAATCGAAGCGTAGCTTTACGGGCCAGGAGTAAGAACGAAAACGTAACTCACGAAGCAGGGTGAGGAGCGATCACTAGGATTCGCACAGTGACGCATACGATTAGTTCGACAGCAACACGTGTAAAAAATTCGATAGTGATCCTCATCAGCTGGATCATATCGACCCACCAAGAATCAAATTGATCCCTCAAATCGAAGCGTAGCTTTACGGGCCAGGAGTAAGAACGAAAACGTAACTCACGAAGCAGGGTGAGGAGCGATCACTAGGATTTGCACAGTGACGCATATGATTAGTTCGACAGCAATTCGTGTAAAAAATTCGATAGTGATCCTCATCAGCTGGATCATATCGACCCACCAAGAATCAAATTGATCCCTCAAATCGAAGCGTAGCTTTACGGGCCAGGAGTAAGAACGAAAACGTAACTCATGAAGCAGGGTGAGGAGCGATCACTAGGATTCGCACAGTGACGCATACGATTAGTTCGACAGCAATTCGTGTAAAAAATTCGATAGTGATCCTCATCAGCTGGATCATATCGACCCACCAAGAATCAAATTGATCCCTCAAATCGAAGCGTAGCTTTACGGGCCAGGAGTAAGAACGAAAACGTAACTCACGAAGCAGGGTGAGGAGCGATCACTAGGATTCGCACAGTGACGCATACGATTAGTTCGACAGCAATTCGTGTAAAAAATTCGATAGTGATCCCCATCAGCTGGATCATATCGACCCACCAAGAATCAAATTGATCCCTCAAATCGAAGCGTAGCTTTACGGGCCAGGAGTAAGAACGAAAACGTAACTCATGAAGCAGGGTGAGGAGCGATCACTAGGATTCGCACAGTGACGCATACGATTAGTTCGACAGCAATTCGTGTAAAAAATTCGATAGTGATCCTCATCAGCTGGATCATATCGACCCACCAAGAATCAAATTGATCCCTCAAATCGAAGCGTAGCTTTACGGGCCAGGAGTAAGAACGAAAACGTAACTCATGAAGCAGGGTGAGGAGCGATCACTAGGATTCGCACAGTGACGCATACGATTAGTTCGACAGCAATTCGTGTAAAAAATTCGATAGTGATCCTCATCAGCTGGATCATATCGACCCACCAAGAATCAAATTGATCCCTCAAATCGAAGCGTAGCTTTAGGGGCCAGGAGTAAGAACGAAAACGTAACTCACGAAGCAGGGTGAGGAGCGATCACTAGGATTCGCACAGTGACGCATATGATTAGTTCGACAGCAATTCGTGTAAAAAATTCGATAGTGATCCTCATCAGCTGGATCATATCGACCCACCAAGAATCAAATTGATCCCTCAAATCGAAGCGTAGCTTTACGGGCCAGGAGTAAGAACGAAAACGTAACTCACGAAGCAGGGTGAGGAGCGATCACTAGGATTTGCACAGTGACGCATACGATTAGTTCGACAGCAATTCGTGTAAAAAATTCGATAGTGATCCTCATCAGCTGGATCATATCGACCCACCAAGAATCAAATTGATCCCTCAAATCGAAGCGTAGCTTTACGGGCCAGGAGTAAGAACGAAAACGTAACTCATGAAGCAGGGTGAGGAGCGATCACTAGGATTCGCACAGTGACGCATATGATTAGTTCGACAGCAATTCGTGTAAAAAATTCGATAGTGATCCTCATCAGCTGGATCATATCGACCCACCAAGAATCAAATTGATCCCTCAAATCGAAGCGTAGCTTTACGGGCCAGGAGTAAGAACGAAAACGTAACTCACGAAGCAGGGTGAGGAGCGATCACTAGGATTCGCACAGTGACGCATACGATTAGTTCGACAGCAACACGTGTAAAAAATTCGATAGTGATCCTCATCAGCTGGATCATATCGACCCACCAAGAATCAAATTGATCCCTCAAATCGAAGCGTAGCTTTACGGGCCAGGAGTAAGAACGAAAACGTAACTCATGAAGCAGGGTGAGGAGCGATCACTAGGATTCGCACAGTGACGCATACGATTAGTTCGACAGCAACACGTGTAAAAAATTCGATAGTGATCCTCATCAGCTGGATCATATCGACCCACCAAGAATCAAATTGATCCCTCAAATCGAAGCGTAGCTTTACGGGCCAGGAGTAAGAACGAAAACGTAACTCACGAAGCAGGGTGAGGAGCGATCACTAGGATTCGCACAGTGACGCATACGATTAGTTCGACAGCAATTCGTGTAAAAAATTCGATAGTGATCCTCATCAGCTGGATCATATCGACCCACCAAGAATCAAATTGATCCCTCAAATCGAAGCGTAGCTTTACGGGCCAGGAGTAAGAACGAAAACGTAACTCACGAAGCAGGGTGAGGAGCGATCACTAGGATTCGCACAGTGACGCATATGATTAGTTCGACAGCAATTCGTGTAAAAAATTCGATAGTGATCCCCATCAGCTGGATCATATCGACCCACCAAGAATCAAATTGATCCCTCAAATCGAAGCGTAGCTTTACGGGCCAGGAGTAAGAACGAAAACGTAACTCACGAAGCAGGGTGAGGAGCGATCACTAGGATTTGCACAGTGACGCATACGATTAGTTCGACAGCAATTCGTGTAAAAAATTCGATAGTGATCCTCATCAGCTGGATCATATCGACCCACCAAGAATCAAATTGATCCCTCAAATCGAAGCGTAGCTTTACGGGCCAGGAGTAAGAACGAAAACGTAACTCATGAAGCAGGGTGAGGAGCGATCACTAGGATTCGCACAGTGACGCATATGATTAGTTCGACAGCAATTCGTGTAAAAAATTCGATAGTGATCCTCATCAGCTGGATCATATCGACCCACCAAGAATCAAATTGATCCCTCAAATCGAAGCGTAGCTTTACGGGCCAGGAGTAAGAACGAAAACGTAACTCACGAAGCAGGGTGAGGAGCGATCACTAGGATTCGCACAGTGACGCATACGATTAGTTCGACAGCAATTCGTGTAAAAAATTCGATAGTGATCCTCATCAGCTGGATCATATCGACCCACCAAGAATCAAATTGATCCCTCAAATCGAAGCGTAGCTTTACGGGCCAGGAGTAAGAACGAAAACGTAACTCATGAAGCAGGGTGAGGAGCGATCACTAGGATTCGCACAGTGACGCATACGATTAGTTCGACAGCAATTCGTGTAAAAAATTCGATAGTGATCCTCATCAGCTGGATCATATCGACCCACCAAGAATCAAATTGATCCCTCAAATCGAAGCGTAGCTTTACGGGCCAGGAGTAAGAACGAAAACGTAACTCACGAAGCAGGGTGAGGAGCGATCACTAGGATTCGCACAGTGACGCATACGATTAGTTCGACAGCAATTCGTGTAAAAAATTCGATAGTTATCCTCATCAGCTGTATCATATCGACCCATCAAGAATCAAATTGATCCCTCAAATCGAAGCGTAGCTTTACGGGCCAGGAGTAAGAACGAAAACGTAACTCACGAAGCAGGGTGAGGAGCGATCACTAGGGTTCGCACAGTGACGCATACGATTAGTTCGACAGTAATTCGTGTAAAAAATTCGACAGTGATCCTCATCAGCTGGATCAAATCGACCCACCAAGAATCAAATGGATCCCTGGAACACAAACACACCTTGGATCCAAAAGAGCACCTAAAGTAGCGATAAAATCCCCCCAGAAGAACAAGGTGTCCTTGGTTGCCTCGCTTACTTGAAATATTGGGGGTATCGAGTAAAGGTGTCCCAAAATCGTCATGTAGGCCATCTTCTGTGGTGATTCGTATCGTGGCAGCAGGCATGCTGTACGTGTGTGGGTCGAGTGCGTCCTTGTGCTGTTTACGGGTGTACGACTGTTATGGTCCCGTGGTTTTGGCAGCAAGTGCCGGGCACGGGCAGAATGAACCGATCTAGGATTCTGAGGCCATTTCGTTAACAATCGTATTTAGGAGATCGTTGCACAACAGCTGCATAACATGCTAAGTGCAATGTCATGTACTAAAATTTCTTGTGAGTGGAGAAAGTGGAAAAAGGAAGAAACTGGAGAACGCATAAAGAGGTACAGGAAACTGAATTATGAATTATGAAGAGAAACCGAATAAGCAAGCGAAAAATGGATGAAACAGAAATGCGACGAAGTAGAGAAAATGGAGAATGAGGAAAAGTACGAAATGATGTATAGACTGGCTAGTGAGTTTTTGAACGTAAAAGAATGAGGATCAACAATGAAATAGGAAGAACGGATGCTACTCTAGCAAAAGAACGATTGGAGGTTTTTAACAGATGGCAAGAAGATATTGAATTTCTGTATAAGAGGGATGAAATACAAAGCGAAATTAAGGTTGAAGAGGAGAAATATGTGCCAGAAGATGGAAAGGGATTCATAATCTTGGAAGCAGAAGTACAAACGGCGCTGAAGGAGATGAAGAATAGGAAGGCATGTGGAATTGATGATTTGCCAGCAGAACTATTGAAGAGTCTGGGAAAAAAGGCAAGAAAAGAAATAGTCTACCTCTGTAACGAGATATATGACAAAGGGGAATGGCCTGAGGACTTACTTGCTACAGTAAGGATACCAAAAGAGAAAAAGAGGAACGCTAAAAACTGTGAAGAGCATAGAACCATTAGTCTAATTTCTCATTCAGCTAAAGTCTTGCTGAGAGTGTTAAACAGAAGGCTATATGGCAATCTGGATAGAGGGATTGCAGAGGAGCAGTTCAGATTTAGAAGAGGAAAAGTATCAAGAGATGCTGTTGGCCTGTTAAGAACTATAGGGGAAAGTTATATGGAGAAAGGTAGAGAAATCTTTGCTGTTTTTATAGATTTTGAAAGAGCTTTTGATAGAGTTCATTAAATCAAGCTGATTGATATTTTGAAGAGGAAAGGACATTGGAAGGAGAGACGACTGATATAGAATCTATATTTACACCAGAAAGTAAGGATAAGGATTGGAAATCAAATGTTAGAAGGGAGCAGCATTGAACGAAGTGCTAGACAAGGTTGTTGCCTTTTCCCACTGTTGTTTAACGCATACCTTGAAGAGATTATTGCGAAAGGCTGAATGTAAAAGAGCAATATGTATTGGTGGAAAGAGAATAGAATGTATAAAACTTGCTGATGACATGGTATTAGTGGCAGAAAGTGAGCGGGCAGTGAATAACATGCTGAAAGATCTGAATGCAGCCTGTCTGCAATATGGGATGCAAATAAACACAGCAAAAAGAAAGAGTATGGTAATCAGTACAAGACGCAGACTGTCCAACATTAAAATAGCACAATCTTCCATTAGCCAGGTAAGTGTATTTAAATATCTTGGAACCACAATAACTGAAGACTTGAGATGTCACCAGGAGATGAAAACTGAAATTGCCATAGCGAATGAGGCATTCAACAGAAAGAGGAGACTCGTATTTGGCAAATTAGATAAAGTTATAAAGAAAAGGCTTGGCAAATGTTTTTTATAGAGTGTTTCACTATATGGGGCAGAAAGATGGACGCTGTGACGAGGGGATGAAAAAAGGTTATAAGCATTTGAGATGTGGATGTGGAGGAGTTTTGGAGAGAATAAGCTGGATGGAAAAAGTGAGTAATGAAAGAGTATTGGAAAGAGTTGGTGAGAGGTTGTAAGGGAAAGGAAAAAGAACTGGTTGGGACATTCATTGAGAAGGGAGTGCTTGCTAGCAAATGCTTAGAAGGACTGGTTTGTGGGAGAAGACTGAGAGGAAGAAGGAGAGACAAGAAGATAGACGACATAAACGGAAGGGAAAATCAGGCAGACCTGAAGGGGATGGCAGAAGACCGGACTATCATGTGAAAACCTGCCTTTTGGAAGAACACTAATGGTGATCCTGTTTGTCAATTCAAATACCACATAGTGGGTGACAATTAAAAAGAGTACCTAATTATCAGAAGACAGTTCACATATGTTTTATATAATCGTAGACCGAATTATTTACTACTCACGTAGAATATATTTCATCGACCGAGGCTATATTATTGACCAGTAACTGAAGTATTAAAATTACCAGCACGCTAATCATTGTCTATTTCTGCTATAGCGATCCATTAGATTGTCGGTGGGCCGTTCTGATCCAGCCGACGATGGTTATTACAGAATATTTTACAGGCGTTACTGTCCAGCAAGCTGTGAGTGTTGCTGTGCGAACGGTAGTGGGCACTCCTCCCGCCTACTGCATTTCCATTTTTATTCTAAATCAGCTGAACCCTACAACTGCTGTTTATTTTAATAATTATTTTAATTACAAAGTAAATGACTCCTGGTTCTTGACCAAATGCATTCTTTCGTTGTAGGAATCACAACATCGACATTTTGTTAGCTTACGGATTTTGTTTAGCGACGGTGTTTAGCGACGGTGTTTAGCGACCTTCTAGTTTTATGAGAACCATTCAGGGACCACTCACTTTCATTTATAGCTGCAGCTTTGAGCATCATAATTTTCATTATGGGTGAAGTGATTACTTGTATGTAACGAGCATTAAAATTGACGACCAACACCATACAATATTGAATTTCTAATACAAATTTTTAAATTTCATTTAAGATAGCGGTGTTTAGCACTACCAATAAATAATAGCATTTGTGGTGAATGTTTTTAAGGTTTTGATAAAAAAAACATTTTTGAATTTTTATTATACAAAGATTCTAATTCTTTCAAACAAAGAGGCACCTAAGGATGTACGTTTGAGAATCCCGGTCGTGGTCCTTGAATGGAGAACATTAAACAGCAATATCTACATCTACATCTACATCTATACTCCGCGAGCCACCTTACGGTGTGTGGCGGAGGGTACTTATTGTACCACTATCTGATCCCCCCTTCCCTGTTCCATTCACGAATTGTGCGTGGGAAGAACGACTGCTTGTAAGTCTCCGTATTTGCTCTAATTTCTCGGATCTTTTCGTTGTGATCATTACGCGAGATATATGTGGGCGGTAGTAATATGTTGCCCATCTCTTCCCGGAATGTGCTCTCTCGTAATTTCGATAATAAACCTCTCCGTATTGCGTAACGCCTTTCTTGAAGTGTCCGCCACTGGAGCTTGTTCAGCATCTCCGTAACGCTCTCGCGCTGACTAAATGTCCCCATGACGAATCGCGCTGCTTTTCGCTGGATCATGTCTATCTCTTCTATTAATCCAACCTGGTAAGGGTCCCATACTGATGAGCAATACTCAAGAATCGGACGAACAAGCGTTTTGTAAGCTACTTCTTTCGTCGATGAGTCACATTTTCTTAGAATTCTTCCTATGAATCTCAACCTGGCGCCTGCTTTTCCCACTATTTGTTTTATGTGATCATTCCACTTCAGATCGCTCCGGATAGTAACTCCTAAGTATTTTACGGTCGTTACCGCTTCCAATGATTTACCACCTATGGCATAATCGTACTGGAATGTATTTCTGCCCCTATGTACGCGCATTATATTACATTTATCTACGTTTAGGGAAAGCTGCCAGCTGTCGCACCATTCATTAATCCTCTGCAGGTCTTCCTGGAGTACGTACGAGTCTTCTGATGTTGCTACTTTCTTGTAGACAACCGTGTCATCTGCAAATAGCCTCACGGAGCTACCGATGTTGTCAACTAAGTCATTTATGTATATTGTAAACAATAAAGGTCCTATCACGCTTCCTTGCGGTACTCCCGAAATTACCTCTACATCTGCAGATTTTGAACCGTTAAGAATGACATGTTGTGTTCTTTCTTCTAGGAAATCCTGAATCCAATCACAAACCTGGTCCGATATTCCGTAAGCTCGTATTTTTTTCACTAAACGTAAGTGCGGAACCGTATCAAATGCCTTCCTGAAGTCCAGGAATACGGCATCAATCTGCTCGCCGGTGTCTACGGCACTGTGAATTTCTTGGACAAATAGGGCGAGCTGAGTTTCACATGATCTCTGTTTGCGGAATCCATGTTGGTTATGATGAAGGAGATTTGTATTATCTAAGAACGTCATAATACGAGAACATAAAACATGTTCCATTATTCTACAACAGATTGACGTAAGCGAAATAGGCCTATAATTATTCGCATCTGATTTATGACCCTTCTTGAAAATGGGAACGACCTGCACTTTCTTCCAGTCGCTAGGTACTTTACGTTCTTCCAGAGATCTACGATAAATTGCTGATAGAAAAGGGGCAAGTTCTTTAGCATAATCACTGTAGAATCTTACGGGTATCTCGTCTGGTCCGGATGCTTTTCCGCTACTAAGTGATAGCAGTTGTTTTTCAATTCCGATATCGTTTATTTCAATATTTTCCATTTTGGCGTCCGTGCGACGGCTGAAGTCAGGGACCGTGTTACGATTTTCCGCAGTGAAACAGTTTCGGAACACTGAATTCAGTATTTCTGCCTTTCTTCGGTCGTCCTCTGTTTCGGTGCCATCGTGGTCAACGAGTGACTGAATAGGGGATTTAGATCCGCTTACCGATTTTACATATGACCAAAACTTTTTAGGGTTCTTGTTTAGATTGTTTGCCAATGTTTTATGTTCGAATTCGTTGAATGCTTCTCTCATTGCTCTCTTTACGCTCTTTTTCGCTTCGTTCAGCTTTTCCTTATCAGCTATGATTCGACTACTCTTAAACCTATGATGAAGCTTTGTTTCCGTAGTACCTTTCGTACATGATTGTTATACCACGGTGGATCTTTCCCCTCGCTTTGGACCTTAGTCGGTACGAACTTATCTAAGGCGTACTGGACGATGTTTCTGAATTTTTTCCATTTTTGTTCCACATCCTCTTCCTCAGAAATGAACGTTTGATGGTGGTCACTCAGGTATTCTGCGATTTGTGCCCTATCACTCTTGTTAAGCAAATATATTTTCCTTCCTTTCTTGGCATTTCTTATTACACTTGTAGTCATTGATGCAACCACTGACTTATGATCACTGATACCCTCTTCTACATTCACGGAGTCGAAAAGTTCCGGTCTATTTGTTGCTATGAGGTCTAAAACGTTAGCTTCACGAGTTGGTTCTCTAACTATCTGCTCGAAGTAATTCTCGGACAGGGCAGTCAGGATAATGTCACAAGAGTCTCTGTCCCTGGCTCCAGTTCTGATTGTGTGACTATCCCATTCTATACCTGGTAGATTGAAGTCTCCCCCTATTACAATAGTATGATCACGAAACTTCTTCACGACGTTCTGCAGGTTCTCTCTGAGGCGCTCAACTACTACGGTTGCTGATGCAGGTGGTCTATAGAAGCATCCGACTATCATATCTGACCCACCTTTGATACTTAACTTAACCCAGATTATTTCACATTCGCATTCGCTAATAACTTCACTGGATATTATTGAATTCTTTACTGCTATAAATACTCCTCCACCATTGGCGTTTATCCTATCCTTGCGGTATATATTCCATTCTGTGTCTAGGATTTCGTTACTGTTCACTTCCGGTTTTAACCAACTTTCCGTTCCTAATACTATATGCGCACTATTTCCTTCAATAAGCGATACTAATTCAGGAACCTTGCCCTGGATACTCCTGCAGTTTACCAATATTACGTTAACTTTTCCTGTTTTTGGTCTCTGAGGACGGACGTTCTTTATCAACGATGCTGATGTTCTCTCTGGTAAGCCGTCAGGTATTTTATCGTTTCGCCCAAGGGGGGGTCCCTCTAACCTAAAAAACCCCCGTGTGCACGCCACACGTACTCTGCTACCCTAGTAGCTGCTTCCGGTGTGTAGTGCACGCCTGACCTGTCTAGGGGGGCCCTACAGTTCTCCACCCAATAACGGAGGTCGATGAATTTGCAACCATTATAGTCGCAGAGTCGTCTGAGCCTCTGGTTTAGACCCTCCACACGGCTCCAAACCAGAGGACCGCGATCGACTCTGGGCACTATGCTGCAGATATTAAGCTCAGCTTGCACTCCGCGTGCGATGCTGGTTGTCTTCACCAAATCAGCCAGCCGCCGGAAGGAACCAAGGATGGCCTCAGAACCCAAGCGGCAGGCGTCATTCGTTCCGACATGTGCTACTATCTGCAGCCGGTCACACCCAGTGCGTTCAATAGCTGCCGGAAGGGCCTCCTCCACATTACGGACGAGACCCCCCGGCAAGCACACCGAGTGCACACTGGCATTCTTCCCCGACCTACCCGCTATTTTCCTGAGGGGCTCCATAACCCGCCTAACGTTGGAGCTCCCTATAACTAATAGGCCCGCCCTCTGTGACTGTCGGGACCTTGCCGGAGAATCGGCCACTGGCCCAACAGGCGAGGCATCCTGTGGTGGCTCGGAAACGATGTCATCACCACTAGGAAGCACTCCGTACCTGTTGGAAAGGGGTAAGGCAGCTGCCACGCGGCCAGATCCCACCTTCGCCTTTCGGCCAGGCACGCGCGAGCCCACCACTGTCCGCCATTCACCCTGGAGTGATGGCTGACCGGTAAGATGCTCACTGCCGGAAGACGCAGCGACATCAGGGGTTCCATGTGATTCCAAGGCCACCGAAGTAGGCATAGGTCTCACCACAGTTGCCCCAACGCCACTACGAGCCGACGCCTGCGCCTCGAGCTCGATGAGCCTAACAGACAAAGCCTCCACCTGCCCCCGAAGAGTGGCCAATTCTCCTTGCGTCCGCTCACAACAACCACAGTCCCTACACATGACTATGTTTACCCTACTCTATACGGTGACAAATTCCCAAGATAATCTTCTGATGACCTACTCTGATAATCAAGAAACACTCACTGAAATACGAGACGCGAAAACTACGCTAGGTTTTCCCAGAAAAACTATTTAAAAGCTAAGCGCAGCAAATAAGTACAAAATAAATTTCTCTCCTAACGATCAAGAACTGTTAGTTTCTATGCAGAGCAGATAAACACAAATAGAATCCCTTCCTTAGTGGAAGGTCGTAAACAAAATGCAAAATAAACGCTTTATACAAACAGTACTCGCTGCTGCTGGTGCTCTCGCTCTGGCTGTCACAAGACAACTGACGTTAATTAATCTTGATTCTAATTTGCTGTTAACACATTGTGTAATATTGTCATATGAAACTTCCAGTTCCATTAGTTATGTTAATAAATACTCGTAGTTTGCTTTACAGATTGGCTGCCTACATCCTTTGTACCTGCACCAAACTCCAGCAGAGAGCGACTCGCCCATACCTTCCCGAATCAAAACCCCGTTACAACAGAATGTTTGTGCGATCCATCCCTTGAGTATCACTCGAGTGTTTAGGATCCACGTCATATTGGGTTAAAGGAAGACATTGAAGCAATTCACAAGCGTGCTGCAAGATTTTTTAACTGTTATTAAGATGCTTCCCGAAGACGAATGGGAATCCCTGGAGGGAAGACAGTGAACGTTTTGCGAAACACCGTAGAGAAAATTTAGAGAAGACGCATTTGCAGCTCATTGCAGAACTGCTGTGCTGCTTCCAACGTATATTTAGCGCAAGGACTGCGATGGCAAGACAGAGGAAAACACGGAGCCATATTTTCCTCGGTCGGTTTGGGAGTGATATAGGCAAGGAGATGACTACTTGTACTGCTTGGTACCCTCCGCCTACACAGTATGACGGCTTACGAAATATGTATGTAAATGTAAATGTAGATTTGATGCTATTCGGTACATAACACCGTTACCTGTTGTTCACATGGTTGGTAATTTAGACAGCTAATTAGATATATCGGATGTGTTATATCGCGTAACTTTTGGAAAAGCGAGTGTAATAAAGTATTCTATTAAATTTGGAATGAAATGTCTTGTTAAAAAATTTCTTTTATGTTCACGGCAAATTTTTCTCAGGGCGCTATCGCCAGAAATATCATACGTATTCCACCCTGAAGACATCCGTGTTACTCACGATGGATAAAAAAATCTTTCTTTAATATTACGCGCTAAGCAAATTAAACATCATACTTAATTATTAATTATTTTTCTCTGTGAGGCTTGATGCTCCAGTATAGGCGCCTATGTGCAATGGAGCGTATACAACTTAAATTATTGTTTTTAATAAAATTGTGCCTCTGGCCTAAAGTGAAATGGAAAATATTATATGACGCGGTTTTCTGTTTATTGATATTAAATCCTTTCAATACTTTCAGAAATAAATCACTATTAAGAAAGTTTTATCATTTTAACACCAATGACGTCGCTTCAACGAGGCACTTACACAAAATAGCCAGGGCAACATGTAATTGTTACGTAATTAAACAAGGGACAGGGAAGATACTTTCTTGCTAGTAACAAAAACACATGCTACATAGGATACTGACATATATATTTAACAAAAGTTGTAATTACACTACATATAGTTAAATTAATTACAGAAATTGATCTATTTGCGAGCTTCAGCTAGGACGTCAGAACCAAGAAAACGAAAGAGAAGCAGAGCAGAAAAAAGAAAAGTTCTTTTCTTATATACTACGAGACAGAGATCATGTTTATTACAAATCCTAGGAACGCATATAGCGCTTTCACTGTCGCTGATTACCGATTACTAGATCTTATATTCATTTTTTCAAGAAGCGATGCTACATAAGCCCCCTGGAACGCCATCTGCATAATTACGTGCAGTCTTGTAAATGGCTTTCCACGATAGCATAATTCTATATGTAAGGTCTACCCAAAGACAAATATGTGACGGTAGACGTATTTGAGTTAATCAGGGCATCAATGGATTTTAAGTTTCTCTGTGTCCAAACACATGACAACAGATTGATTATTATATTAATAAGTTTGAAGTATGCCTGCGTCCAAACAGCTGACGACATGTTTACGAGATTTCAATAGTTGTGGAAATACATGTACTTTCTTACACTTGCAATTATTTTTGTTTGAAGTTGAGTGCAGTCTTTTCACTATCGTTCATCGGAATGGTTTGTTTTATGCTCTCCCGTTCGGGTAAAAGACACAGGGAAACCGACGGAAAACCAGGGCTGTGCTATGAGACCGTATTCTGATCAAACATTTAAAGACATGACTATTTACATCGTCAATTTCTGTTCATTAATGATTTACAAAAATGAAAATGTTCATAAATGGGTTTCGAAAATCAGAATATTCATTGTAAATCTCCTTATCTCCTTCCGTGGTAAGCTGGTGAGGTGGTGAGGGTGTGGGCGCCAGGTTGCGCCCCCGACAGCGTGTACTGCAGGTCGTGACGTCAAGGAGGCGAGCGATCAGCTGACCCGCGACAGCGACGAACTGCACTCAACCGCGTACCAGACGTGTGTTGTCTTCTACCCTCCTTGCAGGTGTTCTCCGCCCCCGCTGCACAGCAAAATTTCATGAAATTCCAAAGCAACAGCATCAGTTCATTACAAGTCATTAGATGTTTATTCCTGTGGATGGGGAAAACTCATTGTTATTCATCCTGTTTTATTGTGTCATCCAGCACCAGTTTATGTCGGTTTGTGTATGAATTAATCGTTTATGTATCAATACATACGAAGTCCACTGAATGACACGGTTTGAGTACAGTTCTTCACACTTTTTGTTGAAGTTTACATTTCTGTTTCGTATAGCAGTATGACACTGTTGCCGGCCAGTATGGACGAGCGGTTCTAGGCGCTTGAGTCTGGAACCGTGCGACTGCTATGGTCGTAGGTTCGAAACCTGCCTCCGGCATGATTGCGTGTGATGTCCTTAGGTTAGTTAGAATTAAGTAGTCTTAAGTTCTAGGGGCTGATGACCTCAGATGTTAAGTCCCATAGTACTCAGAGCCACTTGAACCATTTCTATGACACTGTTCAAATGCACAGTTTGTCACACGTTAACCTAAGCTTCACACAGTTGCTGTGCCCCAGAGTAGGCTGTTTATAAAGTCTCACTACTCACACACCACACTGTTTCTAATGTCTCGAACAGGTCTTTCCGGACCCACTTGCACAGATGAGCTGTTCTGTTGCGCGGGCGGATTCCCATTGTTGACTTCCTCCAGTCCCATCATTAATTTGCTGACATCCGTTTAAATCAACTGTGTCTCGACTGCGTTACGTAACGTCATTCTCCGAAACATGCTTTTCAGTTGGCAACGGTCTGTAAGCTATTAACTTCATTTAAACTTTATACACTATAACAAAACCAAAGTCTCTATCGTTGTACCGTCCATATTGTTTCATGAACACTTGTCATCATATAGTTCACACGAATAACGTTATTTTTCGTCACGCTGAATAAAATTTTCTTACACAATGTTGATTCGGGTCTAGGCACACACAGTCACTGTTCTTTACAGTCTTTTGCGGTACATTAAACTGTTCAGGAAAACTTTAAAGTTTTGTCTACATGTCGAAATACACACACAATGTATTCGTATGCACATTACAACTCATTGCAATGTACATTAGGTATTGGTAGCATAATTACTTTCCTGTTGTATTTGCTTGGCCAATTAGACCGTTTCTTGGATTCTTCGGCAATGATCTGGTTTTTAGGATTTCTGAATATGTCTTTGGTTCCGTGATACTTTTTTTAAAATCTCTATTTTTAACAGTTTGGTTCACTCAAAACGTGAACGTAGCTTAGTTTAGTGACATTTTATATCTATAAAATAGGTAGATAAAACTACATAGGTACTACCGATTGATATCTTTAGTGGATTCATGGCTTGTACCGTTATGTGTACAACGCTCATGAACATATAATAAATTCTTTAGTCTCTTTAAAAAGGTTAGATATACCATTGCATTTGTAATTACATAACACCAAGAAATTCTATTATGACATCAAGTGCATCAAAATTTTGCTATATACTAGGAAAAAAACTTTAATTTTGGCTACACATAAAGCGAAAATTCATTAATGAAATGAAATACTTATTAAGCCTAAACTTACATCTTTACATACATACACATTATTTGTAAAATTTATTCAGGTCCTTATATGATACTAACCCACAGGTTTCTTATTTTCAGAATTCGTTAGCAAGTAACTACGTCCTTCTTGGACCATGGGACGAAAGAAGAAGCGTTACAAAATGTGTCTTGTGTGGTATCACGTGACTATTGTACGTATAACCTCTGTTGACCCCTGGTCTCTCAGAGAATACTTCTATATGTTCCGTTAATAGCTGAGGTAACTGTAATTGTTGCTCTGGTGTCAAATATGTGGATTCCTCTACTTTATCTTTTATTAATGGACGGGACTCAGTGGTACTAACGCCGGTTGAAGTAGCCGTGCGGTTCTAGGCGCTGCAGTCTGGAACCGCGAGACCGCTACGGTCGCAGGTTCAAATCCAGCCTCGGGAATGGACGTGTGTGATGTCCTTAGGTTAGTTGGTTTTAACTAGTGCTCAGAGCCATTTGAACCATTTTCTGTGGTACTAACATTCTCTCCACCATGCTAGTTTTAATCACGCCCCCCTAAAACTGCTGCATATGCAGTATTTTTGGCAGGTTACACTTTACTTTGACATTGTGACAATATTTGTCATGTACAGTTTTAGTGCACAGCAATTCTAATTCCACTCTTGCTTCTCCATTCTCTAAACTGCAAATACCTTGAGAGAGGTCAACATAGGCATTCCTTTTTCTCAAAAAGTCACAACCCAGAATACAGGCAACTCTCAATCCCATTACAACTAGGAACGTGCAATAGAATGCTCCATTTCGCATAAATACGTCCACTTGTGCCTGGCTCATAACTACTTGTTCTTGGACACCAATGGCACCCAACACTTTGCAGTTCTGAACTGGCAACACTGGCACTTTAAGCAACTGGCACAATTTCTTATAGAAATCATAACTCATCACATTAACTGCCGCTCCTGTATGAGTTATAATACCAACCGGTACACTAAGAAATTTATCTTGAAGCACAGCCTATATCAACTTACTATCTACTTGGTTACATCTCTTATTCTCTGTTAACAGTTCCTCCTTCATTCCAACACCATCGTTATGTCCTAACATATTGACTATATAATGTTTCTCCTTACTTTTTTGTGAGCTCTCCCCCGTCCCACGACCAACAACGGAGAGTTAATTGCGACCGTCTTTAGTTTGTCGAATTAGTTGGTATAGGACGATTGTCATTCGTCATATCAACTGTTCTCTCACTTTGATTCTGGGTCCGGCAAGCTCGGTAGTTTCTAGTACCTGCTTGACGGTGTTCTTTCCTGTTGTTATTATTATTATTGTTTGAGTATCTTTCGGGGTTATTCTGATTATCCTGTCTTGGATACAGTGGCATTACAAACCTATTCTTACCCTGTTATTAGCTTTGTCATCATTCGGATGACTGTTAAATGACTGATTTCCATTCATAGGTTTACCATTGTGGTTTCGCCCATTAGAACTATTACCATAGTTATTCCAACTGTTTTGCCAATTATTTTCTTTTCTTCATACTCGTAACCATTTCCATTGCTACTTTGCAACTTTAAGTCGTCCTGGATCAAGTCTATTGAATCCAAGACGGGTAAGAAGTTGTCCAAATCATTCTTGGTACATGAATTAGTTTTTCTCTAATACTGGGTGGAAGTCTGGATTTTAGTAGTCTGATCACATCGCTATATGAGATCGGTTCGTTCCAGTATCGCGTTTTGTTAATACATTTATAGAAATACCTTCTTAAACTTCCTTGTTTAGGACTGTATGCTTCTGGACTGTATACTTCTTTTCTGTCTTTCTTGGATGCAAGGTGACCACTATTTGTTCAGAAAAGCTTTCTCAAACTGTTCCACACGTGTAGCTAGTTTTAGCTGCATGTATTGCCCATAGAGCAGCATCTCTTACTATGTACGAAACAATAAACTGTATCTTTGGTTTCTCGGCCCATGCACTGGGCAGTATATTTCGAAAACTCTTTATGAATACTACAGGGTGAATGTTTTTCTTATCTGTGGAGAAGGTTTGAAAATAGCCATGTTTGATTAAACTGTCCTCCATCATTATTGAAAATACAGTAGGCACAGCTCCCACACATTCAATAATTCACTGTTTGGACTACACGTTCCTGCCTCCACACAACAAAAGTGTGTTATAGGTGGCAGCGAACGGCGGATTATCATGTGAAACAGGAGAAGCAGGCATATAAGTCCTCCATTCTCATGTTGTTTATCCTTTCCTATTGTGTCTGATTAGTCGGACCAGTTGAGTGAAAAGCGCGAATAGTACGTGTAACTTCGGTCTGTATTTTCTCGTCTATTTATTTCTCTTTGTCATCTATCTATTTTTCTACTTTTTCTACGACCTTTCTAGTGTGTTCCACTAAGAAACTGTGTATTTTTTTTTCATTTTCTATTTCTATGTTTTGTATCCTTTCGGTTATGTTTTGGATATCTTCCTTCATACTATTTTGCTCTATTTGCAGATTTCGTACATCTGTCGTTAGACTGGCTACCAAATTTGGCAATTCCTCGTATGGTTGTTTTAAGTTGGCTATGTCTGCTTTCATGACTCCGGAACTTTTTTAGTTGCTCACATTTTCTGTTTTCGCTCCCTTTTCCCTTTCTTCATTCTGTCCCCACATTTCTAACTGTATTGTTTGCCTCTCTCTTTCTCTTTCCTCCTGCTGTCTCTCTTTCTAACTGTATTCTACCCTCTCTTTTTCCCTTACCGCCTGCTGCTTAAGGAACTGGTATAATTTCATCAAAATAGCAGTTACGGCGTCATAATCCTGCGCCGCGGTCGTAACGGGTCGCTTAGTTGCGGGCGCGGCAGTTTCACTCGCAACAGTAGGCAACACACAGCCATCAGCGCTACGCTCTACCTGTGGTGTTGATGTGCAGTTTCTGTTTCATGTTTAGTAATATTCGCTTGCATATTTCTATGCGAGGTAGATCCCATGGGGATTTCCTCTAATTCGTTATCACTAACCTCCCGTGAATTTGCTTCTATATCCATCTCTCTCCTAGTCTTGCTGCGTAATCTCATGGAATCTGAACGCGACATTATTTATCACATCTGTCTTCACACGATAATCACCACAAAAATAATAATAATACAATATACAATTTCTAATTCTACACCAAATCTACAGCAAATATAAATGTTTTTGCTACTCGAATCACTGTTTGCAAAACACTACCACGCGGTACGAACCATGCATACTAGCACACAACACGACACACGAAGCGAAGAGATACCTTCAAAAGCCCCTACTTTCTTTCTTACTGTCGGATTTATTCTTATTATTCAGACCTGTGGTAGTTTCCATGTCTTCAGTTTTCTCTTTACATCGAGATTAATAATCTTCGGACCCATGAAACAGATTACGTATGAAAGCATTAATTTTCTTTTCTTAAAAATATATTATTTACATATTCATAAATTATCTGGAGCATCGAGCCCCAACTTAGGCGCCAGTTATCACGTGACTTTATGAAAAGTGAATGAAATAAAATATTCTATTAAATTTGGAATGAAATGTCTTGTTAAAAGTTTCTGTTATGTTCGTTAAAAGCTACGGCTAATTTTTGTCAGGGCGCTATCGCCAGAAATATCATACGTATTCCACCCTGAAGACATCCGTGTTACTCACGATGGATAAAAAAAATCTTTCTTTAATGTTACACGATAAGCAAATTAAACACAATAATTAATTATTTATTTTTCTCTGTGAGGCTTGATGCTCCAGTATAGCCGCCTATGTGCAATGCAGCGTATACAACTGAAATAATTGTTCTCAATAAAATTGCACCTCTGGTCGAAAATGAAATGGAAAATATTACATGACGCCATTTTCTATTTATTGAGATTGAATCCTTTCTATACTTTCAGAAATAAATCACTATTAAGAATGTTTTATCATTTTAACACCAATGGCGTCGCTTCAACGAGGTACTTACACAAAATGGCCAGGGCAACATGTAATTGTTACGTAACTAAACAAGGGACAGAGAAGATACTTTCTTGCTAGTAACAAAAACACATGCTACATAGGATACTGACATATATATTTAACAAAAGTTGTAATTACACTATATTTAGTTAAATTAATTACAGAAAGTGATCAATATGCGAGCTTCAGCTAAGACGTCAGAACCAAGAAGACGAAAGAGAAGCGGAGCACAAAGGAAGAAAAGTTCTTTTCTTATATACTACGAGACAAAGACCACGCTTATTACAATCCTAGGAGCGCAATAGCGGTTTCATAGACGCTGAATATCGATTACCAGATTTTATACTCCTGTTTTCAAGAAGCGATGCTATAGTTAGCAACGCTGCCTGCACGGTACCTACAAGGCATCCGAGGCATAACCTTTCAGCGAGTTATTGCAATTATGATAGTTAATGGGTGATTGAAACGTTCTAGTAAACAAGAGAACAGAAGAAAAAAAAACAGTTGCAGGAGAATATAGACTTCCGATCATGTAAGGCGGGAGGCACAGATAATTTCCTTCGGAAATACGGTGAAGTGGCCACAAAATGATTATAAAAATTGTTTTTGCAGTTTCTGTGAGTCTGGGGACCGAAAGAAGCAAGAGTAGATTAGAAATGCGATGACTAGTGAAAGATGCTCACTATTTTTATATACTTGAATTTAGCATATTTCGTGACAGTACTCATTTTACCGTGAAATGTTTATAAGATTTTATCTGACTTTTTCGTGTTAGCTTCAGTCGTCTTGTGACAGTATGATTCCATAATGCTGTTTCGCCGGCTGCGGAAATGTCCTGTTTCAATGCGTTTGCCTCATTTTTGGTGCTTCAAATACCATCTCTCTGAATGTGCATCCTTCTTGATGTTTATATAGAGAAGTTGTAGAATAAATCATTTTTGCTGGTCACTTGCAAATTACTATAACGGGGACCTGTACATTGTTCCACCGTCACACACCGAGAGTTCACTGCCGACTGACTACGGTCAAAGACGACTCCAGCGTCAAAGACATTTCACACAACACACAAGTTTCCACTTGTAACCAGTCTCTTTGATATTCTTCGTCACATCTACTAATATTAATCAAAATGCTGTCACTCTCGAACGTATAAGCAAATTAGCTTAAAGTAAGGCAAATTACAATTCACAAAAAATATTCTGACAAAAGTATTAGAAAACATTTACAACCTCCCTCATTAGATTTGGTATCGACAAATCCGGTAGAAAATAGCACATCTCCCCGATCCATTACATTAGCAGCAAATCAGCTTAACAGCTCATGCAAACACTGAGGAGATAATATTCAGATGAATGAAAAGACTAACTGAGAATTTGTTACAAGACGATCACTTTGGATTAGAAAAGGTAAAGACACTGGAACTGCAGTTCTAACGTCGTATTTAGTAATGGTAGAAGAGAAAAGAAGACACTTCGTAGGATTTGTCAATAGACAGGTATAGAATTTCTCCCTCTGCTGTTCAATATGTACATCGACCTAGCAATGACGAATCTAAAAGAAATCGGTGAAATTAAATCTACAGTGAATGATAAGAATCATTGACGACATCGCTATCATCAGTGACAATGAGAAAGAATTGCTGAGTTTATTGAGTGGAAGAAATAATCTAATGAGCACATACTTAGGATTGATAGTAAACGAAAGACAGAAACAGTTCCGCAAATGGGACTACCTGTACACTTAACGTCAAAAATGAGACCCAGAAGAAGATAAAATAAAGGAATTATGGTACCTTGCAAGCAAAAAACACTTGACGGATACAGAAAATTGCACATAAAACGGGGAGTAGTAAGGTGGAAGAGGTCCTTTCTGGGAATAAAGTCCACTAATATGAAACATTGGCCTTAATCTGAGGACTCAGTTCCTTAAATTGTAGCATAGTATTGTATGGAAGAGAATCACACACTGTAGCGAAAAATGAAAAGAAGGGAATCGACGAGACTGAAATGCGATACTCCAAAATGATGTCGAAAATTAGAAATATGAAAGAGGTAAAGGCTTTCTCCGTGGAATCTGCGAGGAGAGAAATATGTGGAAAACACTGTCTGAAAGAAGGGTCAAAATGTTGGGATATCTGCTAAGATGATAGAGGATAGCTTCTGTGGTACCAGAGCGAGGGTAAAGGCGAAAAACTGTAGGGGAAGTGACATTGGAATATATACAGAGCAAATAACAGGGAACCTTATGTGCAAGTGTTAATGAGAGATGAAGAAGAGGATACAAGAGAGAATTTCGTGGTGGGCCGTATGAAACCAGTCATCAGACATGAACCAATAAATAAACACAAGATTTCACGTTGTCGAACTTTCCTGAGCAGCCTCAAACAGCGGAGATTCCATGATTTGCTGGCCAGATCTCTGACCCACTGAAAGCTTGTGGTGACACGCCACAACTCGATTCCGATTGTGATTCATGAACTCTGGCTGCTTGGACTAATTTACTCGTATCTCATTTCTATTCTACACCAACTTGCTAGATCCTTTTTTGCTAGCACGGGTGGCAGGTCCACGCATTGAATTTTGACCTTGTACAAACACAAATCACTTCCAAATTTAATAAGCATTTCTTCCTTTTTGTCACGTGATTAATTTTGTAGTGGTTTTTGGATCTTTAGATGGCAGCGGATGTTGTCACTGTGTGGATGGGACAGTCTGGTGCTGCGGTTATTATCCACTTGCTGCCCCTAGAGGTATGCAGCTGGCGACACACCCAACGAGCTAAGCGGCAGCGGAATTACACTCCTGGAAATGGAAAAAAGAACACATTGACACCGGTGTGTCAGACCCACCATACTTGCTCCGGACACTGCGAGAGGGCTGTACAAGCAATGATCACACGCACGACACAGCGGACACACCAGGAACCGCGGTGTTGGCCGTCGAATGGCGCTAGCTGCGCAGCATTTGTGCTCCGCCGCCGTCAGTGTCAGCCAGTTTGCCGTGGCATACGGAGCTCCATCGCAGTCTTTAACACTGGTAGCATGCCGCGACAGCGTGGACGTGAACCGTATGTGCAGTTGACGGACTTTGAGCGAGGGCGTATAGTGGGCATGCGGGAGGCCGGGTGGACGTACCGCCGAATTGCTCAACACGTGGGGCGTGAGGTCTCCACAGTACATCGATGTTGTCGCCAGTGGTCGGCAGAAGGTGCACGTGCCCGTCGACCTGGGACCGGACCGCAGCGACGCACGGATGCACGCCAAGACCGTAGGATCCTACGCAGTGCCGTAGGGGACCGCACCGCCACTTCCCAGCAAATTAGGGACACTGTTGCTCCTGGGGTATCGGCGAGGACCATTCGCAACCGTCTCCATGAAGCTGGGCTACGGTCCCGCACACCGTTAGGCCGTCTTCCGCTCACGCCCCAACATCGTGCAGCCCGCCTCCAGTGGTGTCGCGACAGGCGTGAATGGAGGGACGAATGGAGACGTGTCGTCTTCAGCGATGAGAGTCGCTTCTGCCTTGGTGCCAATGATGGTCGTATGCGTGTTTGGCGCCGTGCAGGTGAGCGCCACAATCAGGACTGCATACGACCGAGGCACACAGGGCCAACACCCGGCATCATGGTGTGGGGAGCGATCTCCTACACTGGCCGTACACCACTGGTGATCGTCAAGGGGACACTGAATAGTGCACGGTACATCCAAACCGTCATCGAACCCATCGTTCTACCATTCCTAGACCGGCAAGGGAACTTGCTGTTCCAACAGGACAATGCACGTCCGCATGTATCCCGTGCCACCCAACGTGCTCTAGAAGGTGTAAGTCAACTACCCTGGCCAGCAAGATCTCCGGATCTGTCCCCCATTGAGCATGTTTGGGACTGGATGAAGCGTCGTCTCACGCGGTCTGCACGTCCAGCACGAACGCTGGTCCAACTGAGGCGCCAGGTGGAAATGGCATGGCAAGCCGTTCCACAGGACTACATCCAGCATCTCTACGATCGTCTCCATGGGAGAATAGCAGCCTGCATTGCTGCGAAAGGTGGATATACACTGTACTAGTGCCGACATTGTGCATGCTCTGTTGCCTGTGTCTATGTGCCTGTGGTTCTGTCAGTTTGATCATGTGATGTATCTGACCCCAGGAATGTGGCAATGAAGTTTCCCCTTCCTGGGACAATGAATTCACGGTGTTCTTATTTCAATTTCCCGGAGTGTATATTAATATGTGGTAAGACTATTGTAACTAGGCGCCGACACATTACACTGCAACAACAGGCGGTATGTTCCTCTACCATCTGGCAAAGATACTACTCGGCGCTGGATTGCTATGAATAGTCAAACTGGCTGAGCAGTGGACATTTATTTAAGAGGTCATTGGCTGCATCGTGTCAGACACCCTGCACTTGGAAGCCACCGCTCCTTGTGGTTTGAGGTTTGACGCCTCTGAGCAATGCACGGGATCCTGTGAACGCGGTAGAGATTTGCCTAGTTACTATCGGTTCCCAGAATGAGACTAGGTACCGGTAGAAGTAAAGCTGTGAAGACGGTGTAGAGCACTTGCCCGCGAAAAGCAAGGGTCCCGAGTCCGGCACACAGTTTTAATCTGCCATGAAGTTCCTTTACTATCGGTTCCGCTAACATTAGCCTTTCTGCTACAATGCTGCATTTGTCATTAGATGGTATCTAGCTCAGCGCATCGACAGTGCCCTCCGCTTCGCAGCACTCTTGGGTTTCAAGCATGGCCGCTTTCGCTTCACTGGGAACGAAGACGGCGTGGGTTTACGCCAGGCAATGCCCACCGGAAAATGGGCCGCACTTGTGTCTGTTCAGATCGATGTCCCAACAAAGGGAAGTCAATATTACTGCTGCCATGCTCACATTCGACGGACTTTTGACATCATCGTATCCTTTTTGAACGGTAAAATATGGGTGGACAAGCTAAAATGCAAGAAAATTTCAGTGAAATGTTGCAGGAAAGAAAGTTGTAGCTTTTTCAGACTTCCGTCTCTAGACAACACTGTAATAAAAGTCTAATATATTTCCTTATTCGACTTTTAAATGCTGGCATTCACTTTTCATGTGCTGCAGTCTTTTTCTGAGATTAAGAAAAAAATAGCTCCGGATAATAAAGGCTTTTCCAAATGTAAAACTATGCTCTACGGTACGACATGGTCATGTGCTTACAAGCAAAGAAGAGTATTTTATAGAGCTTTTAAAGGGTTGCAATCGAGAGACACTGCTACTACTGCAATTGGTCATGTATCTGTTAGATGATTACCCTGCTACACACGTATAATCAATAAGTGAAATCAAAGCAAACAGGAACTTTATCAGAAACAAGTTACAAGTTAAATACTTTATAAATTGAAGCTTTTCGAAACTAACATAAATTTCTAATTTCAAGACAGTTGAAATGGTTAAGACATTAACGAAACTTTGTTTTCAAATATCCCACGTTCTTCTGTTTCTAGTGCACGACCGATAAAGCATGGCTTTACCATCCATACGTTATATAAGCAGTTTTAAAAATATATGGAAATTTACTTGCAATAAAATACTGTGATTGAAGAATTAACAATATATTGCAAATAGCGTCTAACTCAATTACAGTAGTTACATGTGTAATACTAGAAATATTTCAAATGCTGCACAAAACAAAACGTCATGTCTAGCAAGAAACGAAAACTACAGAAAATGGCAGAAACTGCTTATGACGGACTCTAGTGTGTTTCATGTGTTTCTAAACTCATTCACTAGACTGAAGAATTGAACAAAACAAATGATTTGTTCCTAGGTACACCAACCTGTAGGTACGACACCTTCCTATGCCACCTCAGCGGATCGAAGCATTTCGGAGGATTGACAACTGGACCTTGACGTAAATGAATGTAACATAATAATCGAAAGTGAGTGGAAATATTTGTTACTGTTTGATTCCGCGATTGGGAGACCATCACTACACTGTCACAGTCCTTAATTCTCTGGGACTAATCGACAGAATGACTTAAAATTTAATGATAACTGAAAATTATTCTCAGGAAATCCAAACCTATGACTGAAATTTATTGAAAGAGTGAACAAGAATACTATTCCACCGACCTAGAAAGTTCGAAAAATCATTGTTTGATCAATCAGAGATAGTTTTTAAGTTTGACAGACGGGAAGCACGTTTCGTCGCAAGTTCTCTCAGTAAACGGGAAAAAGCCGCTCTTTGCAACGTGGTGTACTCAGGGAGCGTACAGTTCTAGAAGAGACCTCCTTTTGTCCGACATAGTGCAGCATCTCGACCTGGAATGGACTAAAAAGAGTCGCTGGAAATCCCCTACAGAAGTATCGAGCCATGTTTCCTTTACGTCCATAACTGCGAATGTGTTACCTGTGTAGGGTTCTGTCCACGAACTGACCTCCCGATTATATCCAATAAACGTTCGACGGGATTCATTTAAGGCCATCCGGGTGGCCAAACCATTCGCTGACCTGTGCCGGATGTTCTTCAAACAAAATGCGAACAATTTTGTCCCAGTGACATGGCGCAGTGTCATCCATAAAAATTCCATCGTTGTTTGGGAACTAGAAATGCATGAGTGGCAGCAAACAGCCTCCAAGTAGCGACAGCACCCTGTCCATTTCACGTAAACACAGCTAGTCCACACTAATATGGAGCGACCACCAGTTTGCGCAGTACCTTTATGACAAATTAGGTCCATGGCTTCACCTCTTACCAAAAGATCATCTGATCAGGCAGTGGTTTTTCAATCGTCAAACTTCAACCGATATGGTCACGATGCCAGGACAGGTGCGGCAGGCGATATTGTGCTCTTAGCAAAGGCAGACTAGTCAGTCACTTACTACCATATCCCATTAATGTCCGATTTCGCTGCTCTGTCCAAATGGATACGTTCGTCATACGTCTAACATTGATTTCTGTGGTTATTTCACGCCGCACTGCTTGGATGATAGCGCTGATAATTCAACGCAAACATTGCTGTTCTCTGTTGGTAAATGAAAATCGTTGGCCTCTGCATTGTCGGTGGTGAGAGGTAATGCCAGAAACGTAGTATTCTGGGCACTGTCTTGGTACTGTGGATTTCGGAATATTGAATTCAATAAAGATTTCCGAAATCGAATGTCTCATGTGTCCAGCTCCAAAAACCTTTCTGCGTTAAAAGTTTGTTAATTCTCGTCATGTGGCCATAATCAGGTCTGAAAGCTCTACATGTGAATCACCTGAGTGCAAATGACAGCTCCGCCAGTGCACTGTTCTGTTACACCTTGTGTACGCTATACAAACACCATTTGTATACTGTACGTGAAGACTGTCAGCCATGCTCTCTCCCAACTATGCGTTTTCGTGAATTTCGATGTCTATCTGTGTTTGGTTTCCCGCCCTTGTCGCGGTTACGTCGTGGTTCTTCTTCTTTCTACGTGTGGCAGCAGTGATGTGTATCAATATTTGCGCCGTGTACCATCTTTGTTTTGGTGCATATAGTTTCCGGCAAGGGGGTATAGAGTCAGTTGGTCGGTTGTTGCGGACGGGGAAAGTTACCTCCACTCTGTGCAGTCGGCTGGGGCCGCTGGCAGCCCCTGCACAGTGTCGGAGCGTGTTTGGAGCTGTCTAATCGCTACGAGCTTCGTGGTTCACCGACCCAGGATTTCAAAGGTGAGTAGTAGCTTCAACTACCCAAGTCACGTCTATTCATATTGTGGTGGTTCGCTTCGGTGGTTTGCTGTTGGGGAGGTTTTCCGGTGAGCAAGACCGAGAGGTTCTACTGCTGAGATTTAGCCACCGTGCGGTGTAATTAACTATTTTGGTCGACTACGATTTGAGTGCACCAGTGGAATTTTATCTAGTGGCCGTTAGTGTTCTGGTTACCTGCCCTGGGCAGTGACGTCAATTCAGGCAGTGTTCTTTTGAGCGAAGTTAACTGTTACCATGTTTCAAATTCAAGTGTACCAGCGGAATTTTCTGCCTGGTGGCCGATAGTGTTCCGGTTACCTGCCCTGGCCACTAACGTAATGTCATGCAGCGTCCTTTCCTCACCTGTTGTCGCTGTCCAACATGGTGTGTAATTTTGACAGCTAATACGTACTCTATTGTGGGTTATCACGTTTGTAACATTGCCCGTTTGAGTTCCCCTGTACTGATTGATGGGAAGCAGGTCACTGTGTCGGTCGGACCTGGCTGTGCCCTGGTTGGGTCCCGACGGATCAAGTGTAGTTGGGCTCACCACCTGTCTCACCTAAGTGACTGAGGGCAGACCGACCTGCCGGGAGGCCTTCTGAGTGCCACCGATGTTTAATTATCTGTTGTCAGCTATTTTCAATTTTAGACTTATGGTTTTTGGTGGTTTTCTTAAAATTTTTAAAAATTAATTTTTAAATTAAAGCTTAAACACTGCGTCCTTCTGCAATTAAAGATTATAGTAATATATTCTTAAGTTTTGAAATTTAATTCTGGCCCTCAGTCATTTGTGTTGCACCTTGCATATGTTGCTTTTTTGGGTTTTAAATAATTTTATTGCTATCTTAATGGAATTTTAGTTTTTTTAAGATTTCTTGTTGGCCTTCTGCCATTAAAGGTCTATGGTAATATATTCTAAAATTTTAGAATTTCATTGTGGCCCTCGGCCATTTGTATTGCATCTTGCGTGTGCTGTTTTTGAATTATGTTATTCCTATCTTAATTGGATTTTTATCTTGTTAAGATTTCTTGTTGGAGGCCTTCAGCCGTGAAAGAGTTGCATTCGGTAAAGATTCGGTTATGTACTGCTTTGGTTCTAAAGGTTACTAAATTACAATAAATGACAATTAGAAACAGAAACTGACCTCTGTCGTTGGCCCTTTCCCCAATCCTATTACCTGATCGGCCCAGCGGGTTTAGCTGGCGTCCCAGACTGCTATCATTTGACTTTTGTCACCTAAGTGTATATGTCGCGATAAGACAAAGAGGATAGAATTGAGGGAATATCAGCTCAGATGTAAACATACGCGGAGTCGGTATTCTCACGGAACTTTCGCTGTAGGAAAGGAAAGAGCAATACGACAGTAGTACATGAAGTATGATCCTCCACAAATGGCACGTTTGGTGTATAGGTGTAGAGATGTGTTTACCACGATGAAAGGTCTGGTGTCAGACGTAATAGCAACTTCCTGGAACCTAGGAGTGGTCTGGCTGGAGCTCTAAGGAAAATAAAGTGTCTGTGGCGGGATTTATCACTCTGCGGGGGCGGGCAGACCGAGCTGATGGCGGCGTGGCGAGGCAGCCCAAGGCGCCGTCGTTCTGAATCCATTAGCGGCCGGCGACAAGCGCCCGCACTTGACGAGGTTCTGCTCCACGGCACGCCGCGCCACGGCATCCTGGCAATTGGTCTCAACGGCGCTTTCGCCGGGCAGCTGATAAGCACGGGGAAACTATAGTACGTAACGCCCATCTCACATCACATTTTAATGTTATCACAGTAAAATGAAACTTCTCATCTGAAATATTCAACTTGTAAGTAACTGCAAATTCTAATCCATTGCAATCGCCACTCTTTTCAGGAATCTAAGGCCGTAAGCTTATTGACACCAGTGCTTACTAATTTAAGTTATATATTACAGCACTGAAGATGGTCACTAAGTGACCGAAAATCGATTTTGCGATAATAAACAAAAATATACGACCAATGCTGTCTCTCCTTTCAAGTATCAGACTGTTTGGGGCCTTCTGCCTAATTGAAGATAAGGCCTTCCGCCTTGTGTTTTTCTTCAAATTAATTTTACCTGCAGTCTTAAATCATTGGCTTTCAGCCATCTTTAAATTAAAATTGTTTGCTTTTCAAATGTTAGATTTGTTGGGCCTTCAGCCAAGTTATAGAACTTACTTACGTGAGGCATTCTGCCTTCTAAATATTCTGTTTTGAGTCTGAATTTCAAGTTAATGGTTTTCAGCCGCTTTTAAATGTAAGTGGTTGTGACCTTAAGAAAAGATAGAGTGGGCTATTCAGCCGATAACTAAGTTCAAAAGTTTTGCTGTATTGCTGGGACAACAAAATAAAGTTATATGTGTTTGAGTGTAACTGATAGCCCCCTTCCACAATTCCAACTGTACGTTCTGTCCTGCGGACTTAAGCAGGGCGTTTCAAGCAGCTTTCTTTGATTGGGATAGAATGTTTAATTTCGGTTTCGGAAGTCACCGCCAGCTTTCCTAACAAGTATTGCAAGACAGAACCACCTCGTTCTGGGAGTAGCATATTTTCCGGGCGATAGCTTACGTAAACTGAATCTGCGAAACTTTCAGAGCACTTTTTTTAGGAAAGCAACTGATTCTATTGAAATAGATGGTCAAAATACATAGATTTTTATAGGCAATCTCATTAAGACAATATTTTACTTATTATGAATTAAATAAGGCATAGATAAATGTACGTCAGCAACTTACGTTAAACTTCACCTAAACAAAAATCAATTTCAGTATCGTGTTCCGTGATGAAATGGAACCCTTTGATGTGCATTAGAATAAAATTTTGACAGATGCTTACGTCGAGCATTCAGTAAGTAATGCAACACACTTTTGTGCCACGGACGTCGTGATATATTCCTGCTTCAACCCCTAAAGGTTCATGAATTTCCGGTAACAGGCTGCACAATGCGTAGCCTTGGAAACTTGGGCTCCAAGCAGAGAGCTGTCTTTGAGTTTGTTTTGGAGAAAAACGAGAGCATCTTATATATTCAAAGGAGCCTGAAGAACGTGTACGGAGACTTGACAGTAAACTAAGCCACGACGAGTCGTTGGGTGAGGCGTCTATAGCAATGCAACAATGTCGTGCAAACATGGTCGATCTCCCACGTACCGTTTGGCCCCACAGAGCTGTGACTGCTGCCATGTAGGAACGTGCGGACACTCTCATTCGAGCCGGCCGGTGTGGCCGAGTGGTCCTGGGGGCCTCAGTCTGGAACCGCGTTATCGCTACGGTCGCAGGTTCGAATCCTGTCTTAGTCATGGATGTATGTGATGTCCTTAGGTTAGTTAGATTTAAGAAGTGACATCAGAACCGCGCTTGTCCTATGGGTTGCCAACAATACCGTTCCAGAAACACCTCTACTCAGAATCGGCGCGGAAACGTCGCAGCGGGTGGCCTGAAGTACGTCAATGAAAGCACCCCCATCTCTGGAGCACTGATTCCCACTCATTTCGCGGTCGATAGCTAAAGTTCGCAGTGTCATTATCAACAGTAATCATTCCTTACAACCTTTTACAGTGCTGACACCCCCCGGCGTTTCAGCTCTTCTCTAAGAACAGGCTATACCGGCAGGGAACGTCGTCGCACGGGTTCGGAGCGCAGCGCGACCACAATTTTTGCTCTCATGTACGGATTGGAACCAAAAGGGACCGTTTAAAACGATTAGACGATATTTGAATATGATCTGAAGCTGCTGAGGGTGCTTAACGTTTATAGCGCTCCCATTTTCTATGTTACTGTGGCGTTTTCATGGGGAAATGCAACATTGAATCATATGTGAATAAAACCCCAAAGGGTCAATCTAAGGACCCCCCGCCACCCAGTTGCTGAGCACCTAAAAATTGAACCTGTACAGGCAGAACCCTGATGACAGTACCAGGCACTTGCAGGCGTGCCACACTGCTACTTTTTCTACATCCCTGCTCTTACGCCTGATAATGCGCCAAGCGGAATCAGAGAGTGTCGAAGGACTTACCGGTGTGCAAGCGCGAAGGCCTTCATCACGGGTTCTTAAAACTCTCAGTAAAGGTTGGTGGGTACTACCGAGGAATTTTCTGAACTGATGGACCTTTTGTTGTATTATTTACGCATGTTTCGAAGTCGCATCCCCCAGTGATCGCGTCACAAGAGACACAAAATAAGAACACTGAAAAGAATACGCACCCTGAACTGCTTTGCAACACTTTAATATTTCGTCAAATTGTTCTGAACCGATCCTATTGTTCCAAGATGTACAAGAGAGCAAAAATTGTGGGCGCACTGGGCTCTAAACGGGTGCGACCGCGTTCAGTAGCGATGCAGCCATACTATGGCTTTAGAAAATGGTTGAAACGACCGAATGTGTCATCACTGCCGAGGGTTGTGAAGAAGGTCTTCCTGTTGCTCTTCGCACTGCAAACTGTCGTTTTCAACTGTGAAATGAGAAGGAACCAACTCCACAGGGAATGAAGTAGTTTCATTCACAACGCTGCGAACTTTTCGTGCCGATTCTGAGCGGAAGTTTGTCTGAAATGTTTTCTTCGGCCACTCATGAGACAACTGCGTGATTTCAACACTGGACGTCGAAGTTCTGACATCCATCGCAGAGGCATCAAAGGACGTGGTTAAATGTAGGAGAGACGGGTTCAGTCTAAGGAGACATCAAAGGAAGTTGTGTGGCTAAGACGGAAAGTGACGATCTTCCAATCTCGTGACACTTCAAAGGCGGCGTTGGATATAATTACAGTGAAATTTGGTGTCAATGTGACGTCATTTTCCACCTTTCACGTCACATGAACGTGGCGATGCCTTTTCGTCCGACTTCTTGCTTTCTGAAGCGCTCTCGAGACGGAGAATGACGTCAGAGGGCGTCACGCTTTTTCTGCATAATACAGGAAGGTTTTAGGCACCTTTCAGGCAAATTTCTGGATCGCAATGAGAAACAACTATGTGGTTTTGAAAAAGTGATTCTTCAAATTTGTTGCGCTGTGTAGCTGAGCAGTTGCACGTGGTGGCGCTAGAAAAAAAATGAAGCAACCTTTTTTTTTTTTTTTTTTAACTATGGGACTCACCTGCTGTGGTCATCAGTCCCCTAGAACTTAGAAGTACTTAAACCTAACTAACCTAAAGACATCACACACATCCATGCCCGAGGCAGGATTCGAACCTGCGACCGTAGCAGTCGCACGGTTCCGGACTGCGCGCCTAGAACCGCGAAACCACCGCGGCCGGCAAAGCAACTTAATAATAATCAGTAATATTTGTTATTAGAGTCGTTATCAAATGTTAGTTCAGTACTATCTGATCAGTCTGACGCACAGCGCTTGATCTTCTAAAGCTAATACAATGATACCAATGTAACTTTATCGTCTCTTGGTGGTCTATGAGATCGTCACTACTACTGAAAAGTAATATTTCTGAGATACGACGGTTGTCCATAACGTAAGTTCCGATCGGTCGTGAAATGGACACCACAGTGAAAACCCGATGAAGCTTTGCACAGATGTGTAGTGTCTCTAGTATAACCGTCGATAGTATCAAGACGCTCTTTTCAGTTGTGACCGCACTGTCAGTGAGTAAAGGTGCCAAAACAGCGATGTCTCCCGCCAAGGGCGCACGCTACGCACTATAGACCAGCTTAGAGAATTATCGGAAAGGACAGGCGGTTGCCTTCTATGACGATGATCTTGGAAATTTGGTATAACGCTCCGACAAATGTCTAAGTCGGAGCGGTGACTATGTAGAGAAGTATCTGTAAAGTGCACCTAACTCTTGCAAATAAAATGTTTATGATTTTCGCTGTGGTTTCCATTTAGCGACCGATCGGAACTTACGTTCTGGACAACCCTCGTACTTTGTTGTCCTATTAATCCGTAAATAGCCCCTGCTAAGTCGGAATGTTGTGTTGTACGAATTTTAATGATATGGCTTCAGGCTCTGAACGGTGAATGCTTGTTTGTAACTGTGAGAGTATCCGCAGCGCACCGTCTTTTCTGCCTGTGGGTGGAAGGATTTCCATGTATGCCGGTAAAAGGTTGAGGCGGTGTAGTGCACAGTTCACAGTGTTCTCTTTCGTTGCTATCTAGACAATCGGCGGACGAGTACGACACGAGTAAGGACGTTGTGAGAAAGGAGAAACAAGTCCGGATTGTGAGTGACGTCCGGAGGCTGCTGATCGCAACTGAGAAGCAACAGAAGAGTTGTTTTGCCTGTGTGGTGGAAGCCTCTTGTGGTATTTCTTTTCTACCGTATCACTTGCTTGGTACACAACAGTAGGTTTCAAGCTCTTCCAACCCCTTTGAACTCAGCTCAAAAGCTATATTACAAACACGACTTTCATGTGAAAAGAACTGGCAATTTGTCAGGGACTCCTAATGGCATTTGGATGCAATGTATTATCTGTATAACTGGCCATCAAAGATTCTCATTGTTACATGAAACTGAATTTCATTCATAAAAAATGTAATTCTGATGCAGGGCTCGTATGACAAAACGGAAATGACGTCACGAACCACCAGAATAAAAACAGCAGCCTGTATTGCTTTTTCTTAGAGTGAAGGTGGCAACACTGAAGGAGCGGGAGATTACAGTGATTCATACTCGTGTTATTGCTTTTATACAAAAAATAATAAAGAATTATTACTTGTAGCTTTGTTTATGTTACGTATAAACCTGGGATAATGTCAAATATGTAGTGAGTCTGTAACCTACAACACTAGACACCCAGGTGCCCCATGATAAATGTATCCACAGGAGTTATGGAATTGGGAATCTGCTAGTGGCAGTTTGCCTTTTGTAAAGTGAATTAAAGAATGAACTACAAACAATAAACTATTTGTAGTTTTTAACATTTTATAAAATACTTTTAGTGGTTCTTGTAATCAGTTTCCCGGTTGCTATGATGTATTCTCCCCACGACCTGTCCTCCCGTGCTAACCGTTTTATCTCAAGTGGCATAAATCGATTACATTTGAAATATTTCCCTAACAGTTTTTCACCCTTCGCAGGCCTCTAGTACGAAAGAAGTTATTCTCTTATAATACGTTAGCTGGTGCGGGCACTTTCCGCAGCGTGTATACAAAGTCCGTTTTTCAAATTTCAGCGCCTCTTTCTTGCT